>NC_138146.1:1487184-1647184 GCF_964199315.1 Orbicella franksi
CTAGCTTCAATGTTCTTACAACATTGTTAACTTCCACTAGAAAAGTAGCTAATCTTTAATCTTGTCTAGAGTGGACCTTAAGCCTTCATGTCAACATATGAAATTTCCTTGTTGGTCACGATACAAACTGGGTGCTGCAAATTGGAGGAATATCATCAATGATCACATGAAAAGTAAATGAGATCCATAAAGGATAGTCTAAGCAGTATCAATCAATTAACTTTATTTAGAGAGGGCGACACTTGACAGTATAAACTGATAAACTAGTGGCCCTCTGTGCTAAAAATCTACGAGTAATTATAAAATAACTAAGTATAGTAAAAAGTATGAACGATAAAAAGTTACAATGAATAAAAGTATCCATCTTCAGAAAGTAAATCAAGCGAAAAATTAAACTATTTTGTGAGAATATTTAACAAATCGATCAAACTTTTTCGTTCTCCGGCTACACTCTGAGACCTGGGAAATAACGTCTGAAATGTTCACAACTCAAGTGGAATCAGGTGTTGCAAGCGAGATTTTCCACTACAAAACCTTCTACATTTTTGGCGCCATTTTTATGGAGTGTAGATCATGCACAATTTGTTCAGTCCGTTCTTTTTTCCTATAGTAAAATTGGAAATAACAGGCAAAATATTAAAGTTTTTCACTTTTGCAAGAAGCCGACGATTTCCTCTGAAAATTCGCATGCAATAGGCGTTTTACGTCATTTTAAGTCCGATTCACTTATTGGAAAAGCTTGTGATGATATCTCAATATTCCTTAAGAGTTACGGGTTAGGCTATTGCCATGGTCTATACTCTCATTGACTGTAGTTCTCCACAAAATGAACACGCGAGAATTGTCTCCGTTATTTTCAAAAAAAATATTACTGATGAGTAATACTTATTGTATCGACTGTTCTACCAGAAATTGTGTGTTGACCATTTTTTAGCTTTAAGGTTTATGGGAGTGTTATTAAATCGCTATTGCAATTCTGACTCTTCTAAACTACACGGCAAGCTTTGGATATAATAACTTGTTCAGTTGGCCTTGAGAAGGCACCATGTTACCAGGAGAGGCTTATTCACAATCCTTCCGCCCACAAGACGTCAAGTCGCCTTGGTTACAGGCTATCCACGAACGCAAACAATTGATGTTTGTGTAGACCCCAGGTCTCTTCTTCTGGGCGCATCCAAAGCCCCAGCTGACAGCCCCAGCCAATACGAACGTTCTATCGTTTTCCAGACAAGCCAGTGGTCCTCCACTGTCGCCTTGGCAACTGTCAATCCGACCCTGCTCATACCCGGCACAGAGCATGCGCGATGTAATGCGGCTTCCTTTATACATCTTCGCGCACCTGCTGCGCTCGATGATTGGGACCCGGGCCACACGCAGTTTGTCCGATACAGGACCGGACTCCTGTATTTGACCCCATCCCGTCACGAAGCACTGCGCACTGGCTGGATAATTACGCGCTGAATCTGCTAAGCAGATGGGGCTTACAGAATCGGTGTAGTTGACTGCTTTGCTTAAGTGCAAGAGGGCGATATCATAGTCCATAGTTTGATCGTTGTATTTTTGATGAACACAAATGTTGGAAACATCTATATAAGAAATAATAAGAGAAAAATTTTAGAAAACTACTGGACGGTGATTCTCCTCAAAATTATATATGTTTAACAAAAATAAAACCTAAATAATTCAGTTTCACCGATTAAGCTGAGAAAAAAAAATAGGGTTTGATTTTCTTTCATTACTACAGAAAACACATCTCACAATCAATTGAAAAGAAAACACAAAATTGAAAACGACCAAACAAATTCTCTTACAACTATATGTCTCGTTTCCTTCAACTTTCTTTAGATCCGATTCTCCCAAGACAACCTTAAATTGCCGTCTGGGGTCTGAGTCGACGCAACCGCGTTTCCTGCCAACAAAATTCTCCACACAATGTGCAGCGGTTACCACCCATTCTTTGTTGAGTAAGGACCCGCCGCAGAAGATGGAACCATCGTGAGGCGACTGGAGCCCAACTTGCCACGGCCAGTTTTGAATGGAAGTTACCTTGCCACCAACTATACGACTTGAGGGTAGCTTGGTTTTGCCTAGTTCAAACAAAAAAGAAAATAGTTATTTTATTTCTTTTATGCCTGGTGCCTGCGGCTTTCTTAAGATCAGAGCTTTTGCCTCTTAGTTCATTTTGTACAACAAAATGTCGAGACATTTTTTTGAGAACAAAATGCCTTTTTCCGGGTTCTCGACGCGCTAGGAAATCCCACTTCCGTCTGCTCTTTTCTCACCACCCCGAGCGGGGAACTTCCCTTCCGGTTTCACTCACGTATTAAAAGAACAGTACACGAATGAAATAGATGGAGCAGTAAATTAAAGAGTTCGTACCTGTAGTACACCGTTGTGTCTGGACTCCATACCCTTCGCAGGGCCTTCCTCCGTGTTCCGGGGGTGGATCGATACAGTATCTTAATCTTCTTTTCCTTCCTGCTCCACCGCAGTTTTGAACACATTTGCTCCATTTGTTCCAAGGGCCCCAGTTTCCATTTACCGCTGCAACCAAGTAATAGATATTAGAAGTACAGTCGATGAGGGGATTTAGAAAAAGCTTTAGCTATGACAATACGAGATGGACTCTGTCATTACCAGCCTCGCCAGAGAAATCATCATCATTTCCATCGTCATCATCATCATCATTGGTACGAGCCTCGTCATATCCATATTCACCTGTCCAAATTGTCTGAAAACAAGATAAAACCGGTATTTATTGCATAGGTCTGAAGTTAAAAAATTTTTATGACTTCCGCAGAACATTCGAGCAATAGTGGCAAAAATAAAGTTACCAAAAAACCCTCATAGCATGGTAATGTTTTGAATAAAGGTAAGAAGAACTTATCGAGATTTAAGCTCTCAAGCTGACCCCGCGAGAGAAAATTGAACTTGAAGTTATCCATATTGCAGTTAAAACACACGTTTCGCGTTAGTTGAAAACACAAAACCACACGCATTAAGCATTCTTACGAGGTTTGACATTGACTCTTACGAGAATGCTTGAGAATTTAATCGCGGGGTCACTTAGAGAAATTAATCAAAGTAAGATGTTTTAAATAGTACTAAAACGTTACCGTGCTGTAAGTAGATTTTTAGTCAATAATTTTTGCATTTATTGCTCGAACTTTGAACGGAATCCGTCTGGAATTCGCCCTGGAATCCGTCTATTCTAAGTGACCTTCTTCTAGTTCACTTGTCTCACCATCTCAAAACCTGAAACAGGTTTAAAGAAGCTCAGTCACGCATTTCGAGTTATTTTGGCCATGAACAAAATCACCTTTAAATTGAAGGAAACGTGGAAATAGTAGTTTGCTAAGATAAAAAAACACCAAAAAATGATAAATTTAATAAACCATAAAGGAGCAAGCAAGGCTAAGGATGGAGAAGATTGACGCGGATTACAAACGGCGAATTTGAAAAATTTAGGCTTAACTTTTTTAAGATGCGCGGAACGTGATGTAGCCCCTTTGAGCAAGAAGAACCGTTTCGTCGCCACAGAGTACTTTGCTGGTATTCTCAGTAGCTTGTTTCATCGTTCTTAAAAATCTGATAAAAAGTTGTGTAAGCTGCCCAAATTCTCAGTGAATAAGAAACTTCTTTACAACATGATCAAATAATGATCAATGGCAATATATAATCAACTTAGAGCCGGATAAATCTATTATTAACAGATACAAAAACATGTTGTTAACTTATCATCAATTGATTACTGATCATCAAACTAATCGCTAATTAGTATTAATTGATTAATTGTTATGCGCCAACGATGCCATTCTAATTTAATTAGAGTCCCAAGGCGAAAAAAGGGCGAAAATCTTCAAACATCATTTAGCGTTGTTGTTGTACTAATTCTGGGTGATTTCCATTGCTAACACTACCAACATATTGTAATTTCTTCTGGGAGCAGACAGACCATATTTCATTTACTTTTCTTTCTTGATTTTGCGCACATTTTTAAATGAATCCGCTGAGTATCTACTAGCACAACTTTTCATAGAGATTATAGAAAATGGTTTGGCAATGTGCCACAGCCGATTAGAGGCCAAAAAAGGAAAGAAAATCTGGATTCTTTGACTCTTAAATTTCTTTTGCCTGCTGAGGATTTTCACAGTACGCCAGCGACAAAAGCAAGTTGGAAGTGTGGAATTTAACAGCATGCCAGACAAACGGGAAAACGAACTATTGTGTAAGAAAAAAGGACGCCTGAATAGGAAATTGTCCGAATTTTGCAGATCTTTGGTGTTAGCTTTTTCCAAGACTTGACAGGCACGTTCGTAACTGAATTGAGTTAAATATTTGATAAATTAGCCTACAGCCATAGTTTTGAACTAGGGTCATAATCACATTTTGCGCGAAGTTAAACAAAGTTTCCTGGTCGTAAACGTTCGTGGCGAGTGAGGAACCGGCAAAAGTGAATACCGACATCAAATGATTACAGATAAATGATGCTTGCTTAACATGCGAGACCACTTGGTCTTAAAACAGGGACTAATCCTACTTAGACAGTTATAAAAGTAAACAAATTCAGACTTACCCTTGTAGCTTTGCATCCGTTTGACGTGAGAAGAACAACCATCAACAAAACAGCAATGAAAGAGATCTTGAAAACACTGCTCATCTTCAGATGTTTCTCTAACGCGCGCGAACTGCTTATAAAATTAAAAATCGCCACTCGACTTCAATGAATTCACCGCTAACCACAAAACGTGCTTTGCAACGACGAAGAATGAGGCTTAAATTTCTCTATAAAGTCCGTCCGCTTGCCTTTATAATCCAGCCGCTCCCGTTGTGAGATGAGGTGACGCGCTGACGGAATGAAATTGAGACGTGAAACAGAAACGGTGAAAACTGTTGGAAACCAACCACAGGGTCCGAAACAGGAATTCAATTGGCTTTCTCCGAGAGATCCAAAATAAATCGGTTATATGTTTGGAGACATTTCGACCAACACTGATAGAAGAATCTTTTGTGAATAAAATAGCACATCGTGAAACAGTTTTGTCCTTTTTAAAAATGCTTATAAAGTTAAGCGTTCCAGTCATTGCGTCTCCGCGTGGGTCAAACTGTGTGCGTTGAGAATTGTCTCTCACATCAGGAAACACAATGAAAACGCAGCGAGAAGGTCGGAGCTTGAAAAATGTCAAAAACGAGGTAACATCCCTCAATGTGCCAACATAAGTGGTTTGTAGAAAATTCAAAGCTATCACGAATTTAAGCGTGGAAAAACTCGCAGTTAAGTTAGTAGATGTTGCAACTTAATAGGCAAAAATCCCAAAGATGGAAAATTTGATCAAACAACCAGAGTCGCTTCGATCTTTCTTACTGCTCGCAACCCTGGATTTGCCACTAGGAGAGCTGACTTATTTCTAAAACTTACGTAAGCTTGTTAACCTTTGGTAACGGAGTAATTAAAGGAAAAGTCTTGGAATTCGTGAAGGTAAAATGATGTCAAGAAACCTTGGTTTATAGGGCGAAGGTGTTGCATTCAGGACAAGACTGGATGGGTTTTTTTTGGCAAACATAACAATTTCAATTCATAATTGGCACTAATTATAGTTGACCGCTGTATAAATGTGGCCACGTGTTGACAGGAACTCGTCAACGCTGATGAAAAAAGATACAATTAACGAAGACTCCCATACCGTAAAAATTCCATTTAGGACTAAGTCACTTCGATCCTTCTCACGAAATTTATCGAATCCAACGGCTCCGTCCATTTATGTTTAGAATAAATCTTTTAACAGTTATGGGCGACAATCTTGAATCTATTTTATTCTCTAGGAATGCATGGTAAACATTTCCATTTCTATTTCGCTTTACGTTTGAAGTTTGCGGAGAGCGCGTGGTGCGTTTGTGGCTTGAGGCAGACGAGCGCGTGCCAAGCGCGTGGCGAATGAAACAAATGCGTGTGTCAAAGAAAAACAAGATACACATGCATGTTGTTCAAGAAGAACCGGGTAAAGAGGGGGACAGGGGAGTACATTGGCGGATCGACAGATCTGAGCTGATTTGGCCCTCTAAAGAGCGCACGGAATGCGGACTTTTGCCATAAATTGAGCGGATTCGCGGATTTTGAATACACAGTAGGAACTTGCATCGACTGTGAGTTTTCCGTCCAGATTCTGCTCTCTGCCTGTCTCGAAGTCGCACGTGCTAATGACATGGGACACGGTGTTGTGGCGTCACTTAGCAAAATCTCCGGAGGTGGGGTACTCCCACATATAAGTTATATGGACGTGTGCCGCTGTGAAAGGTATGGTTTTCAAGCAGTTTAGTCTAGGATAGGGTACAGAAATCAGACATACAGTTTTGGCCCTAGAAGAAAGTATAATTTAACGGAAAAGCGACCAGTGTATAAATAATTTAGCTTGAAAACGAGGCTCTTTACCCAGGGTTCTATAATAGAAATTGAAACTCAGAAGTGACTTTGTAAAATCTTTTTAAGTTAGCGTATGTTGGACAACGATAGTGATAAAGTTTTTGCACTGAAAACAGCTAGTTTGGGATAAGGTAGGGGTGTTTGGTGCCTTGTCTAGTATAGGGTTTGGAAAATCAAGCTGATCATGGTCTAGTATCAGGTAAGAGTTTCTGTGTCCTACGGCACACCCATACACAAATATTTACAGAGTACCACCCCCAGGGCAAAATCGATCCGCCTCATTCAATTTCATGGGAAAACTGAAGAAAAAAAAAAAAGACTTTCCTTCCGGCTACGAAGTGTACGAATAATCATATTCATGACTGATGTTCTTACAATACGTGAAGCAAATTTACATATTCGTTACCTGGACACAGCTGTATGTTACAATTCGCTAACTGGAAGCTGGACCCTTGGCAGACCAGGCCACCATTGTGAGGGGCTGGATTGGTACATGTTCGGTCCCTTCTCCTGTAACCGCCGCCGCAGGTCTTTGAGCAAATGCCCCATTCGCCCCAAGCGGCCCAATTACCATTAACTAGACATGTAAAATAGACGTTTAACGCGGAGAAACTCAAAATACGTCCTATAACAATATCAATAATTTGCCAGGCAAACAAGTAATGAGAATTAAGAAAAGTTTCTATCAGAGGATATTCTTGCTGTAAAAATAAGTTCTCCCAACTGATATTAAAGAGAACGTATCGGCAAACAGAAAGGGTGTTAACCAACACATATCAAGATTTAAACTACTTAAAGCTTCTAAACTGAATGCTATTTCAATTTGATGTTGTTCTTTAAAGCATTTTGCACGCTTGAGTGGAAAAATACGAAGGTAGAAAGAAGAAACAAAGCAGAACAATTTTGATCAGCAGCTCTGCTACTGTAACATTCGAGCTTCAATAGACCACTTTCGATATATCAATATTCTAACATCGATCCGAAGCTTTCGGGTCAAAATTACAAATTTTTAAGTTTTCTTTGTCTTTCAATTCCCAAATGATACTTGGATGCAAAGAAAACACCGCCAAACATAGAAGTTTGTCCTGAAAGCCTCGGAACCATGTTAGAATATTGATATATCAAACGTGGTCTATTGAGACATTGAATCACAACAGCAACAACAACAACAACAACAACGGTAGTAACAATAAAGTGCTAGCTACGTTACCCTTGCATGGTGAAGAGTTACAGGATTGGGACTGAGTAGAGGGCCCTGCACAGGTACGGCCTCCATTCTGAGGGGCTGGATTAGAGCATGTACGGCTCTTGAACATGGTACCACCCCCGCAAGTCTTTGAACACGCGCTCCATCCGCCCCAGGCTCCCCAGTTGCCATGAACTGGCACTGTAGAATAAGAAGCAAACTCAAAAATATGTATATTACATGAAGGTCACTCTCGAATTGTGATTAAATTTATAACAATAATACGTTCTTTGATTGGCTTATACCTGTGCTTCAAAAAATGTGACCACATAACGCGATTTCTGACTGGTTAAAAAGTCGGTTATGACGTAAAAATACATAACCCTCGTATTTTGTAAGCTTTATTATGTAGAAGAGCTAGAGAAACGCTACTTCTTGTTTACAGAGCCTGATGCAACGACTAGAGAACGCCTGGGAGACTTCCAAATAGCTGCCAATACTTGTTACACCTAAAGCCAGGGAGACGACGAGGCCTTATAACTAGAACACTGCACTTTGGATCGAGCGGTCCGAATTTGAGCCCTGACAGACATCATTGCGTTGTCCTCTTAGGCAATACACTTTTCTTTTAAAAAGCCTTTCTCTATCCTCGTGTATAAATGAGCGCCGGTGAATTCCTTGCGATGGAATAGCATCCCACAAGGGGGAGGGGTTGAAGTATTCCGAGTCGTTCCGGATGAATCGCAAGCCTCCTTCTGAGACGGGGGTCTAAATTGAAGTGTTATTGAAATTGTTCCAACTTTGCAGTGAGGTTACGTAAAACACGGTCACCATTTCCTTTTTAATTATTGTAACACGTAGAAGCAGAAAAACGGTAAGTAATTATTGGATGATCTTTTGGACACGTAATGCACACAACAGTTATCCACGAGAAACGGAAAGCAAAATGACACTAAGTTGCATTACCTTTGCATGGTGAGGGATTACAAGATGTCGATTGAGTAGAGGGCCCTGCACAGGGACGGCCGCCATTTTGAGGGACTGGATTAGAGCATGTTCGGCTTCTTGACTTGATGCCGAACCCGCAGGTCTTTGAACATGTGGTCCATCCGCCCCAGGCTCCCCAGTTACCATTAACAACTGTGAAAATGAAAACCAGTTTAGTTATGTATCATACTTAAAGCACTTGCTTCCTCTAAGGTGGAGAAATTTTGTTACCAGAGTGGTCTTCTAGATATTGGGTTCCCGAAATCAAACCGATTGTATGTGGCCAATCACAATTAAGCTCCAAATACCGCAACGTACCAATCAGAGCTCACAGTGAAAATTGAGTGATGCACCCTCAGCTTCAAGGAACAGATCATGCGAAATATGCTCAGATATTTGTCCGCGAACAGTTTTCCGAGAGCGTAACTGGAGGAAAACTGTGAACTTTAGGGAACAGATAATGTCCAAGGACAAATATCCGAGCATATTTTCGCGCCAAATGGAGGCTATCGTGTTCATTACCTTTCAAATATTTTTCGCAACACGCGCGGTATTCATTCACGTGACGCATTTAAACCAATCGTGCGCGAACGAAAACATTTGATGAATTATGAGATAGACTGTAAGGAGTTTCTCTTTTCCTCGAAAACCGTAGGGAAGAACGGAAAACAAGTAAGCGTGTGAGCGTGACTGTAGTAGAGCGGGTGTCACGCTCGCAGTCACGCTCGCACGCTTACTTTTTTGGGGTTCTTCCCACGGATTTTGGAGAAAAAGAGAGATTGCTCGAAGTCTAATTCTGAGACTGAATATTTTTTCATATAAGTTCCTTCAAATAGAACTAAACCTGAAAATAATTAATAAGTAAGGCAAAATATACGCCAATAAGATCAAATAAATTTGAAAATCAGATTAAAGCAAGAAGAACGAATGGATGTTTCATAAATTTGGGAAAGGTGAAAGATGTCTGTGTTTTTGGTAACCGAAAGAGTCTGGGAACAACATACCGCACTTTTTGCAGCTTTTCTTGCAGTTAGGCACCATATATCGAGGGTTTTTCTGACATTCTCCATTTCTGGCCCAGGAATCACACATCCAGTTGTTATCGAAGCAACTTGATGACGAAACTAAGTGTAATGAACAAAGAGTAAAGATGTGTCATATTTGCAATGCGGGGTCGATTACTAATCGTAATTAAACTGCTCTACAATTTATTCCTCGATCGTCAATATTAGAACGCAGTCAAAGCTACACACCCTTGAGATGTCAATGATTAAGCAGTCAGATTAAGACCCAAAATTAATCGTAGACCGCTTCAACTGAGCTCTGCCGAAACCCCGTTAATCTTGGAGAAATTCCTGCGCGTTATATGCTCCCAATTTTGGCCGTCAGAGTTTCTCCTAATGACCCTAGTGAGGCTCTAGTAGATTTTTTAGACTCCCTGGACAGTCTTTGTGTTGCGTCCGTTCGTTACCATTAGCTATTGTAATTGCTTTGATTTTGTTGATTGAAAGTCATTCCATTGCAGTACATCAGTAAAATGTGGCGTGAATCACCGTACCTGGACACTGCTGAACGTTACATCTCACGGATTGATAGCTGAGCCCGTAGCAGCGTGCTCTGCCATAGCACGTGCGCGTCCTAAACCTGGAACCGCCTCCACAAGTCTTTGTACACTTAGACCAACTCCTCCAGGCTCCCCAGGAACTTGCTGGAGCTAAAAAAAAAAAACAACAACAACAACAACAACAACAAACAAAATAACATCAACTAACGCACTTTAATGGTGAAGTTTCAAGAGTGTCTTGACTTTCCCTTTGTTAAGGTTTCCAACCCGAAAATAGTTGTATTTGTATTTTCCGATCGGCCTCCCCTTGATGCAGTGCGTTCTCATCATCAAGTCCTTCTTAGGAGCGACTTGGATTATTTCTGCTGGACTAGTTGATCGACTATCTATGAGCGCGAAAATTAAATTCAGTTCAGGAGTCCAGCGATAACTTACCACAAAGGCCGCAGCTTTTCTTGCAGTATTGCCTCATGTACGCAGGGTTTTTCGTACATTCTCCACGTTGGCGCCATGAAGGACAGAAATGGTGATTATCAACACAGCCTGTGAAGACATTTTAAAACACGAAATAATGAATTAAGACTTCGGCGCGAAGGAAAGTTCTCGATTCTAGACAATACGTTGGCACCAAAGAAAGAACGTAAACTAGCATTTGAGCCAATAAAGACCATCGAATAAGCGGGTTGATAACTGTGAACTCATTTTTGAGGCCCAATTAGAAGGGGAGGTCTGACTATCCCCTATCCCGTGGAATTCGTCTAATTATCCCGTATCCCGTAAATTTCAATGTCAAAAACTATCAATTTGCTACTCTATTTCCAGGAAAATTTGTTCTTAATATCCCTAATTGTCCCATTAATGTTTCCCCCAAACATCCAGTATTCTGTTAACTTTTGACCTAAATATCCCGTACTCCAAAAAAAACCCTTTTAGGGCCTCATGTTTTTCATTTCCCCATGCGCGACATTCGTTAATCCCTCGAGGAGTTAAAAGAGCTAAATTGAGCGACAATGTTTTTTCTTGAAAGTTTTGTCCCTTTACAAACTAACGACCTGAAGCAGAGGTAAGATGCATACCATTTCACTCACAGAGAGGGACTCAAGAAAAGCGCTAATTTGTATAACTGAAACTGCATGATTATGCAAGCAACTTCAATTTATATCCATAAGTTAGATCTGTTTTATCTTGCCGTTACATAACTGTAAGTATTTATTATTTGCTGTTTACCACTGGGATGCCAGTTGAAGCAATTTACAAGATAGTCGCAGTTTTAGGAGACACAGGTCCACAAAGAAACACAACTGGTTACTGAACACAAGATATTAATTATACAATTTTATAAATCAAACAGTCAAAATTTAATATTGTAATCTATACAAGTAAGGCAAGACCTATATTCATATATTATTAGGATGGCATTCCCTTTTTCAATAGTTAATTGGCCACCCATTTCATTAAACGCAAACGTTAAGCGCTCACCTTCTGAACATGACGAAGGCCTTTTAAGACGTTTCAAAATTCAAATTAATCATACCTGTTCTTTTGACAGCTTCTCGCTGGCCTGCATTTAAGCCGTAATCGTGTAAACTTTGCCCAGCAACGAGTAAAAGAGTTTCAGCTATTAACAAATAGCTGAAATATCCAGCGAATTCCATTTTACGAGGGATTGTAAGGGATATATACCTGGACATGTCAGACTTGCAGCGAAGTGGTCTTAACGACCGCCAACGACCGTTACAAAACATTTTTTGAACCAGATATACTGACATACCTAATTGTACTATTGAAATCCCCTGAAGCGTGAAAATTCATTTGATCTCCGTGGAGCTGAATCAAACGAAGTTTTTTAGAAAAGTTTATTGACAAAATTCTAAAAACATAGGAACTAAAAGGCGTAAAAGGAAGAACTGTAGTTCTCCCCCTGCTACTATCCCGCCATCGAACTGTTTTGTTTTTGCGAATACGTGGCACTGTCAGTATATCATCAAACATTAAACACATTCACGTTTCTTGCAAGGATACAGAGAATATATACTCGACATCACTTTTCATAAATTACGTTTAATGACTGTTGATCCGGCGTAATTATCAATATTAAAGTCTAATTACTCATTACAATATGAATACAATATGATGAGAGCAGGTGACGAGAAGAAAGAACGGCATCAACCAGGAGATAAAAATAGGTTTGGATAATCGACTTGACTTCCTCACGACCCCTGGCCGATTATAACACAATTATGCTTTGAGATAAAATACACTGAGTGTGACTCGAGCGCCGCTGGTTCAGAGCAGAATAAACATCAAGAATTCATTAGTGACATTAGTAATGGAATTTCCGGCAGGCATGCGAGAAAAAGAAACCAAATAGTAGTTTTAAAAATACATGTAGGAACAAGGAGATTGCTCTATTGATCTGTTCTCCTCAACCCGCTGGGATTTGCGTACGCTAATAAAATTTCACAATTTTAATCCAGGGCTTTTGCAATTCTCAAGGTCAGAATAACTTTTGACTATCCACAGCCACGCTATTTCCTCGACGCCGTGGAAGTTCTCTCGCGGTTCTTTCTTTCTTTCAACGATGAACGCTGAACAGTTACCTTGTTCCCCAAGGGGGACGGGTTCTTACGGCAACGGTTGGAAGATCGGGGTGAGGGTGGGGGGTAGGTCCCATGTCGCAGTTGTAAATTTCGAAGCGTTACACTGCTGGTTTGTCGTTTTCTTTCAGCGATCTCAGCCGGAACTTGGCCAGGAATTTTCCGCACCGTTGTCCCATTACGCAAATGTTGCTCGTTTGACGGTTGTGGCAACCCAAAATTACTTAACCCGGTGATCAAGGCGCTGCAACTAAACACAAATATTTGTAGAAACCGAATACACTTCACTTGATGATTCACTTACTTGTGACTTGTCTCCACAGGCAGCAGCAGACACAAATAATAGATGCTAAGTAAAACTGTAGTTTCATTGCTTGATGAAGAAGACGAAACAGGAAAAAACGATTTCGTCTATACCTGGTTGCGTGCTAAGCAAACGAGTGACGTTTTATGACTATGCTTCGAAGATTTGTTTTATGTCTGTCTATCTATGACGTCAAACTTAGCACTCCTACGGCCGGCTAACATATGTTTTATACGTGATGTCTGAAGACAAAAGAACGCCTTCTCCTCCTATTACACGTACAGGATCGGGAGAGCATTTTGGGGAAGTTTATTTTTTGTCAATCCAACAAAACTGTTTCCGCATTGCAGATTTTCTTTCGGTTTGCACTATTCAAATAGATCGATCGATACATGTAAGATGCGATGACAGGTCTGGCGAGCTGTCCGATCACCCCGGTATAGCGGAAGCCTTTGTAAGTTAACTATTGTTTTTGGTATTGACTTTCAAGATCGAAACACATGGGGCACAAAATCCGGGTGCTCTTGCAGCCTAGGGCCAGTAAGGCCCGCGTGACTTATTCTCTTGCGAACCCGGTCCCATGTAGGAGATCCAGGTCTTCGAAATCTTAAAAGCCTGTGAGGCTTTCCCCTGAATATCGCGAGAGTAAGAATTATTGGGTGCGTAGCATAAGGCGAAAACCTTCCTCACGATGTAAGCTCATAAAAAAGGCCTTTACAACACTGCAGGTTTTTGCTCTTCCATCCTACATGAATGTTTGAAACCAGACTATTCGGATACTCGGTCCTCTGGTGGCGAGAGATATAGAATAGAGAATCGAAAGGGGGAATTTCTGGCTAGACGAATTTCTATTTGCATACGACTGGTGCCTCTATCTGAAACCTTGATTTAACCAATCAGCATTCAGCAGGCGGGGAAAACTGAACTGTCCTGACGTCGGTTTCTCTTGACAAGAAAGGCATTCAGTTTGTGCGACTTCTCTCCCCGGGTACAGCATTGAACACTCACGAAAAGTGATTTTAAATGCCAGAAACCATAAGAATTTTAACCCAGGAAAATTACGAAACATTTCCTGCCTCTAAGCTTTAAATTTGGTGCCAAAGCTGGGTTGCCAGGATCCGGAAACTCACTGGTCAAGTGTGACCAAGTAGGATAAAAGTCGTGTTATTCTGAACATAGTATCCTGTTCCTCGTTAAATTACAGTCGGAGTTCATGGAATTGAGTCTTGAAAAGTTTAAGAGGCATTAAAAAAATTAAGTACGTGTTGTCTTTATTTTTTGTCAGCTATAAAAAAAAACTCTTCTATCGTTTTCTTTAACGCTTCTATCGATTTTCTTTAGGACAGTTTGGTTTTGACTGCCACTCGTAATGCAGCCGCCGCAAGCAAGGTAAAGAGTTGGGTCTCTCTGACACTTGAGAAGCTTGCGGCAAGTAAGGTTTGTTAGCTCTCAAGTTGAATATGGACTACAGTGCTAAATTTCCCTCCATTCCACCCCTGCCCATTTAAAGAAAATAAGGAGAAACGGATAGCTTGCTCCAAAGTTCTAAGCACAGGAAAATAACACTTGATAAGTCTCTTGATAAGCATTCCTTTATTAGCCGAGCCTTAAATTAAAAATGGATTTCTATCACTTTACAACACCATTCTTAACAGCGGCCATCGCCGCAGTTACTTCGAAGAGAAGTAACCAAACGAGCGGGATTCCCTTTAACCTCCATTAAAAGACGGGCATAGACAAATGCGTCTTGTTATAAGAAATGTAATACGTAGACATGTCTGAACCTCATAGGTATCACACGTGCATAACACGTGCACACACAAGCACGCGTCTGAGACACAAGTGATTCATTTGCAAATTGCTACAGTCAGTTAAGCCGCCAAGACGCTTATGTTTCCCTGCAAGTCTTAAACAAACAACTAAGTAGAAAACTCGACACTCTTGGAAAAACTGCTATGTCTACTTCAAGATGGGTGGTGTGGTGGGGGAGGGGGGGGGGGGGAGGGTGCTTGAAGGAAAAAAGCAGTGATGAAGTATCACCCGCCCGCCCCGGTATTTGCTTGTCATTATGAGCGTATGAATGTTTAGAAAGCGAGGTCGGCAAATGTCATCATATGTTATTATGGTCCTTTTTTCACAACATCTTCACTTGAAATGAGTACTTCTTGGATAAGTTCTTTTCTGTAACACTCACAGCCACGTACGAATCCATCATTTAAGCTAACCAAAACAAAATTCCTCTTGATACAGTGACGATTCTTGCACGGCTGTGGTCGTGGATAGCGCGTCAAATAATTTAGCTTTCTTCCTTCTTCTTTTCTTGCTCTTCCCCAGTACCTCCGCTTTGTTCGCTTTGTTCGCCTTGGTCGCTGCTTGAAGACGAGGCTCCTCCTTCCCTTTCGGAGGCCATCTACAATGAACATTTGAACAGTCACGTATCAGTAAATGACAGGGATCCGTTACCCACAACCCACCACGGTCACATTACCTTCTTGTAAGCCATCTCAAAGAGTTTGAGTGACTTCTGTTGCAGTTCACTGTACGCCTGTCGGATAGACTCGGCTGTTTCGCTGTCTTTTCTCGCTAACACTTCTCTGACCTTGCTTATTTCTTCCTTTAGTTTGCCAGTCTGTCAGAAAAACAACAAGCCTCAAGTTATCTCTTCTTATCTAACCCAAATTAATAATCACTTTAAATCACAAAGGATGACTGCTCAGTCTTATTAGCCCATTAAGATTATTTCGGGCAGCCATGTACTCTGTTTATTTTAACTTATCTTTGTTCATCTAATTTCTAATTTCTATGTTGAGCACAAATAAAGTTGTTGTTGTAGTTGTTGTTGTTGTTCTAATGCTGTGCTATCACATAACCACATAATTAATTTATTCACTTTCAATATATTTTCAATATTAATTTTTTTTTTTTACTTTATATTGATTGGATGCGAAAGCGTTATCAATTATTAAATGTAGATGTAGATGTGGATGTACATGAACCTTTTTTAAAAAAAAAAGTTGCACAAAGTTATCTTGAGTCGGAAAGAGGTTTTAAAATATTAACTTATCAAGGGAAAAACGTACAATGCAAAATAAAAATAAACTGAAAAGGAGAAAAGATGGAAGACTGGGGAACAACAAACAAAACAAAAACACCAAGCTACATTCTTAATGTTGCTGGACCTGTGATTAAGTAACCTCTACTGAAGAGTTTTTTAAAATGTTATTTACTGCCGTTGTTATAGTTTCTTTATTAGGGTTGAGTAGTTGGTCCTACATGTTCCTACAAAACAACTCCTCTCACCCATTAACCCACCTATCCACTTCTCGTTGCACAGCCTTCGTACACTGTAGCCGACACAATTTCCCGCGGGAGTGAATTTTTTTTTTTCTGGCGGCACAGCTCAAATAAAGCAATCACTCACTTAATCTCACCAGCTACATCTTACGCACAGGACACTCGCTGCTACAATTACATCCGTTATTCGAGTTCCTACTTAGAGTGAACAAGACAACAGTATAAAAAGTTACAGCATGTCTCACCTCGTCACTTGGTAACTGGTCTTTGAACTCTTCCATCTTAGTCTCTGTGTCATGAATGATTCCCTCGGCTTGATTGACGGCCTCTGTCAAGTCCTGACAACACAAACAGCAGCGGAGAGAACCATAAGAACCATGTTTAGTGAAGTATTCAAACTACGAGCTTCACACCATTTACATGATCTTATCAACACCTTTGTAACTTACATGTAGCTTACTTCGTTTCTTCCAAAATTGTTGCACAACCTTACAATGTATGCCACAATTTTACCATGCAAGGTTTTAAGCAAAAATCGACAACATATGAAGGGACACTAACTAGTATTCTGAACATATGAAATTTACCCCACAATTTCATACGAAGTCAAACAGTTTACTGTATGCATACACATCACATAAAATTATACCTTGTGCTCTCTTTGTCAGCTTAGAAAGGGGGACAGCTTAGAAAGGGGGAACTAATCTCTTACAGTGTAGCTATCAGAGAGCCCTCACTGTATATACACAACAACATAGTACAAAAACAAATTCATCCTTGCTTACTTTTCGTTGTCTGTCACTATCAGCAAATTTCTCTGCTTCTCTGACCATGTTTTCAATTTCGTCTTTACTAAGTCCTCCAGAAGACTGGATAACAACTAAAAATAGACGGGAAAACTAAGTCAGAAAATCTCTAAGAAGTAAGCACTAAGACAATAATCAATGTAACGTACGGTAGCCTAAAATGTTGTTCTGTTACTGACAGCAGTGTGTTCGCTTACTTTGTTGCTCCCTTCCAGTTCCCTTGTCTCTAGCAGACACATTGACGATGCCGTTAGCATCAATATCAAAGGTGACTTCTATCTGCGGCACACCACGAGGAGCAGGAGGAATTCCAACCTGCACATGACAATGTATTGCATAGTCAGCATACAAAATCTCCTTACTAGTCCTATAAATTTCTTACTATATTGATTGGGAGAATTTGATGATGAACATCAAGTGTTAAGGTTTACAAGTAGGTTCGCTACACGTGCTTGCACACCTACATTGTACATAATGACACGCATACATGTATTGTAGCCCTGACTTTCAGAACTAAAAGCAACAAGATAACTTCTGAAAGATCTTACTACATGTAACTAGCTTCACCCTTCCTGTCACGAGGCACATAGGGCCGCAAACAGATCTTACAGTACTACTAACAGTATTTTGATTGGGGCATGTTCTTACCAGCTGAAATTGACCTAACAGTTTGTTGTCATTGGCCATTTCACGTTCTCCTTGGTGAACCTTGATTTCAACTTGGGTTTGGCCATCAGCTGCTGTAGAGAACACCTGGGGGTGGGGGAACAAATAAACAATGTTACTTTACATGTAATGCAACTGTGCTATAAAGAGGCTTTGCCGTGGGGTTACCAACTGAGCAATGGAAATTTACCAACACAAAACTCGCATGAATGAAATATTGCCTGATGACAGATACAAACGAGTAATACTGCTCAGTTCAGGTCTGTGGGCCAGGCCAAGTTGTCACAAAGTTTTCAGTAAGATGGCTTCATAGCTGGAGTACATGTACATGTACATGTAGGTGAGTGATTTTGCCATGTGTTATTCTTAAGAGTCAGAGGAAGAAAAGTAAAGAAACCTGCCAGGGGCACGAAGTCGATAGTTGTTTTTGCCGGCAGCTGGCTGCTTTTGAGAACACCACATCGAGGGGGTCTTGATATCCACATGATGATGCTAATCTTTCTGGCCTACTTTGACACAACTAAGATGATGTGCACAGGACAACCTGGAGGCTTTACTTACCTGGCTTTTCTTTGTGGGTATGGTGGTATTCCTGGGGATAAGTTTTGTGAAGACTCCGCCCAGTGTCTCGATACCAAGAGACAATGGTGTCACATCTAATAACAGCACATCCTTGACGTCACCAGCGAGGACACCCCCCTGAATAGCGGCACCCACAGCAACAGCTTCATCTGGATTGACTGCCTTGCTAGGGGCACGGCCAAAAGTATCTTGCACAATGGACTGCACCTGTTGAGAAAACAGTTATTGCATGATGATTGAATGATATTCAGTTTTGTAATAAGACAAATTATTCTTGCATTTCGATTGCCTCTTATTATGATCTGTTAGAGGATGGACAAATAGAAGACGAAATAAACATTCTTTTTTGTTTCTTAATATTTTTAAAAAAGCAGATTCCATGTCCCCATGCGACTGTTCAGTAATAGATCACAGAAGACATCAAAATGTGCACAACATTAGTAGCACTCAGCTATCACCTTGTATACCACTTTTTCGTTCTTACCACATTTTGACATCATCTGCGATCAACACTTTGCATTACAGAACAGACACACAGCAAAATGGACTCTGTACACAGTTCTCATCCTTGTCCATGTTGAAAGCACCAAGTTTGTTACAGGTGTGAAGATCAAGGCAACAGTTGACTTAAAACTTGGCTTCATGTTGCAAGAGAAAAAGGCCAAGGACAGAATTTGCAGGAAAATTTAGCGCATACCTTTGGCATTCTCGTCATTCCACCAACCAACAAAATATCACCAATTTCGCTCTTTTCAATGCCGGCATCTCTCAGACATTTCTTGCAGGGTTCCACAGTCCTTTGGATGAGGTCATTGACAAGGGACTCAAACTTTGCACGGGTTAGTTTCATGGCCAAATGCTTAGGACCACTGGCATCAACAGTGATGTAAGGCAAGTTGATGTCTGTCTGTAAAAGTCAGACAAGAAGCCATGAGGGTTGCAACAAACACTGAACTTACGGGTTCAATACATTGTGGATTGCCAGAAAATCCTCTGGCATACCTACACATACAAGTACAAGTAAGTGCATAGTTGTAGTTAATTATGAAGGATCTGTGGTCATTGTACTATCAGATTGGCAAATACAATTACATGTACTTTCTTCCTCAATTTATGAATCAGATATTTGAAATTTTGGATTTTGCATAAGTAAATGAAATTTTTAATGTCAGTACTGTACATGTATAACGTACAGTGATGTAGCTTTCCTTGTGATTGACTTCCTAACTGGCCAAGACAAAACAGTTGACATGTACTGTACATTCATAAGTATGTCAAAACATTGCTGCAAAATGCTTTCAATTTCTTTTTCATTTCTTTTGTACAAATTATTTTTTTCTCTCAAATTCAGAAGAAAAATGTTCTTTCTTCTTGCTGTAAAGCAAAAAGACAAAAACGTTCTTGAAAATGCCAGCAGTTAGAAAATAACGTAACACTTGTACCTGCACAGATGCTGACAGTTCAATCTTTGCTTTCTCAGCAGCTTCTCTCAATCTTTGAAGAGCCATGTTATCTTTGGATAAATCAACTCCGCTCTGAAAGAATAACACATTCAAAAGTTGAAACCTTACCCTCCTAAACTTAAAAATTCAAATTCTCCTTTCTTATTGCCAACCATTTCCAATTCCAGCTTTTGAGAATTTAGCAGTACATCAACATCCACTAGTTGGTACTTAAGGTACATGTATAAACACATTCATTACTAGGAAAGTTATGATTTTATCAGATTTTAAAGATGGTGCCAAAAGTTTGCTGAATATTCTATGGGTTTTACTTTTTTCGCCACAAAACAACACAGCAAACCACAACGAAAACAAACAAACAACAGCAAAACATTCTAATATGCTCATTCAATACCATAACCATAGGAGGACAAGTATCTCAGCAAAATAGCTGCTGAATTCATCAGAACTACATGTACATGCAGTGTTCCTTTAATGAGATGTACGCCTTCATACATGTGTGCTTTGTTAGTGAGTAGTTAGTGTACTTTGAGTAATAAGAGTCACAGTTTCTCACGCTAAACTACATGTATAAATTACTGTTTTGAGTACAGTGTAACCACCTCTCTCTTGAATTCTGTAATTAGATACTTGAGTAGTGTGTTGTCAAAGTCTTCTCCACCCAGGTATGTATCACCATTTGTGGCCTTAACCTGCAAAACAAGTACAGTGTTACATGTAGCTGCTAATTACATTTCCAGTGACTGTACCATGCATACATTGGACTGGATCTAAATAAAAAGAAATGGATAAAGTAGATGTGCAAAATAAAGTGTTATTTTTGTTTCCTTTAACCATCTATTAAGAAAGACCAACAATACAAAATTTCTCACCTCAAATACACCTTTCTGTATTTCAAGAATAGAAATATCAAATGTACCACCACCCAGATCATAAACTGCAATTCTATGGATAAAAAAGCAATTAAATATATAAAAATAATATTCATTATATAACACATTATATAATTCTTCCCAAAGGGTGTGGACAAGAAGTGCCCTACAGCAAACATTAAGACTTTTTTGTGACATTGTATAAGTTTTCAATTATTGACAAATATATTTACATGCCATTATTCTATACATAAATCTACATTGCTTGTTCATTGGTACATCACGTACATGAATGAAAAATAACAAAAGTGTAAATTCCAGTTTTCAGTTTGAATTGGTCAAATCATCCACAGCTTGTATAGTGCAATGTAATGGAAAGAAGAATATTTTGTATGTATTCATTCTGTAGTGTATGGAGCAACAATCTCTAATGTAAAATTACTGTGCACAGGCATAACTTGGATTTTCAGTTTTTCAACTCACATTTTGTCCTCAGACTTATCCATGCCATATGCCAAAGCAGCTGCTGTTGGTTCATTAATCACTCTCAGAACATTCAGTCCAGCTATCTGACCAGCATCTTTAGTGGCCTATGAAAAAGGTAATGGTGCTTTATTAATAATAAGTATAGGTAATCACATTATGAATCTGAGAGTAATTTAGGATTTACACTTCCAGATATATTTGAAAATTACACGAACCTTTAGGCAAGTGCAATTAATTTGAATGAGTTTTGAATGCCATGAGCAGTGTAAATCTTTCATTGCTCAAGCTTTCATACAATTACTCAATTAATATAGTATAATGACAGAGAAAATTATGGACATGCACAAATTAATTTGCATCTCAGTAATAAACAAAATAATACACCTGAAATGCAAAATCTTGAAAAATGTGTGTAGACCACCAATAAAAGATCATATTGAAAAATTGCACAAACCTGTCTTTGAGAATCATTGAAGTAAGCTGGAACGGTCACCACGGCATTCTTGACTGTAGTACCCAAGTAATTATCCGCAGTTTCCTTCATCTTCATGAGTACAAAGGCACCAACTTGGCTTGGTGAATACATCTGTCCATTGGCCTCAAACCATGCATCTCCATTTGAGGCTTTCACGATTTTAAATGACACACTTTGCCTGGAAAAGGACAGGAAATTCATTGATTATTACTTTTTAGAAAATAGCCCAAGAAACTACCGGCTCTGATTGGTTTAAACTCATGTTCCTACAATTTGATAAAAAATAAAGAACTAGCACAAGCTGTTGAGGTAATGATGGCACGAGCAACAAGACTTTACATTTTGATGATCAGAGTAAACAAGTTGTTTTCTTTTTTCCTTGTGGCATTTTCTACAAGAAATAGAAAACATTGTTTTCTTTGTTTCTTTCAAGTTATAGAAACACTCGTGAAAGTTTGGGAGAACTCGAAAAGTTGGAAACACTTGCCTGTCGGCTGGTGTTCACACAGCATTTCTCATTCTTCCAAACTTCCACTTGTGTTTCTATTAAACAATTAGATTATGCACTCAAGATTTCTATCACGTGATAGTCGACAACGGTGCAGCCTGGGTCAACTTTCAAGCATAGAATTCAAGAGGGAATCATCTAATTGAAGATGCTAGTGGAAAACCCTGCTAAGCAACTATTTAGGTCAAAAAATTTTTTTCGTCAGAAGTGCCCGATTTTTTGCATATGGCTTTCAATTTACTTACCTAACAATGCCTTGCTGTTTTTTCGCCAGTTTGCTTTTCGTTTTCGAGAAAATCGAGGCCAAAATATCCCAGAGTCGTTTTAGTATAAATCTACTAGTCATTCAAAAATATAATCTAAATCCTCTTCAAAGACACTTCAAAAACACAAAGAAGCGACCCCTAGCACATGCTGTTACACAACTCACTGTCCACAACAGAATAGATAGTGAGTGGCGTAGCCAATCAGAGTATGCCATTCGTGATAGAACACTAGTAGATTTATACTTAAACTTAATAGAAACAAAAAAATGTTTTCTTTTTCTTAAAAATCACTTGAGTAATAGTGCCTACACATGCAATTACTTACGCATCTTTTTTGATCTCCGGGTCATCAAATCTACGACCAATGTATCTCTTGGTGGCATATAATGTGTTCTCTGGGTTTGTTACTGCCTACAGACACAAAATGGGGAGTTTCACTAGTCATAACAGAAAACGATAAACTCATGATTCCAAAACCATAAAGGGGTATTTACCCATAGAACCCAATATCCATATGCATTTTAGTTAAAATTTGCATGTTACTGTTTTTGGCTTGTAAATTTTCAGAGTACACTGTGGTTGGATTTTTCTTTTTCTTTGCTAACATTTACCATTATTTATAATACTACAAAGTGTGTACAAAGTACAATTTTAATCACAACTGCTACATTTTACGAACATCAAATGAAGATGGACATTATTCACGAATTGCAAAAACTGAGAAAACATAAAACAATCTGAAATATGATGCCTAAATACTGTACATGTATGTGGCACCTTGACCACAGGTTAATACACTGTATGCTCTGATAAGTCCACAAACAGAAACTTCACAGTAAATTGACTATTAATTTACAAATGTTATTAAGTCACAAAATTTACGTTGTACAATATTTTACCTGTCTCTTAGCTGGAGTACCAACAAGTCTCTCACCATCAGCAGTGAAAGCAACAACAGATGGGGTGGTCCTTGATCCCTCAGCATTTTCCAACACTTTAGGTGTTTTGCCCTCCATTACCGCAACACAGGAGTTTGTTGTTCCAAGATCAATGCCACACACAGCACCCCGCACAGCTTCAGAGCTACAACAATAAAAGCACCATAAATCAAACTTATTTACATGTAATTCAGTCACACAATCAATTAATCAAAACAGCTGTATGTCTGATAACCAAACTCGATCAAACTAACTTAATCCATAGTCTAATTTCAGTTGAGTTCAACTGCATAATTTGATTAATTGACTTAGCCGGGTTTCAATCAGTTGACAATTGCTTAGTAAGGTGCCTGATACCCTTCCAGAACTTATCAAGAGGCAGAGTTTTACATGGTCTTGCATTAAGTCTGTGTAATTCAGAAAGATGCCTACAGCCTGCTCATACAATATAAATCTGATTGTAATTTCATTGATGACACTTGTAGAGTACTCTGCATGCGGATATTAAAAGATAAGTATGCAATAGACCATTTTACAGTTGTCTGCTCAGTGACCTGGCCTTTGTATCGTAGCGAGGCTAGAGTTGACCTTGTTTTGATACAGACTTCACTGCTTTTGTTGTGTAAAACAAGTTGTTCTGATGCTAACTAGGTGCATTTACATGACAAAAGCAGTGAGGTCTGTATCAAAACAAGGTCAACTCTAGCCTCGCTGCCATACAAAGGCCAGGTCACTGAGCAGACAACTGTAAAATGGTCTATTACACAAAGTGAGAAATCTGGACCTTGATTCTACAATATAACCATGCCCTAATATGAAGTTAAATTTTCCGCCAAAATATTTAGGTATTGCAAATATCAAATCAAAAACTATGTCGCGTACATGTATTAAAAATCTGAATACTGTACATGCAAGCTGGTGTAGTTATGTAAGCAAATTACATAAGATGTCATTTATGTGCTGAATCAAAATTTCTAAAAGCCGTACAAGACATATATCAAAACTCATCCATTGCTGATAAATTCGCACAAGAATTAAACTTTAAACGCGAAGGATTTGTTTAGTTTTGAAAGGTAGCTGTATAGTACTTCTGCTATCAGGTTTATAGGTCCAATGACCACGTGCAAATTGTATTGCCTTTAAAATATTTGTCCCACTTCGATCTTACCTGTAAAAACGACTTTTAAATAATCCATTTCTCGAGAGAATATCCTCTGTGATAACTCTCTGAACAGAGGAAAAAGAAGATCGAATGTCAGGGAATTTACTCGAGGTGCAAAATGTCAAATCACCGGCAATTTAATTCTGCAATCGAGAGGTTCGACACTCACCTGAGTAGTGACCGATCCAAAAGACCTCAGGGATGGCACATGGCGACCAATTCGAGCAAGGTGCTTGAGTGACTTTCGTGCTGTATTTACTGTCGACCACATTTTTAAATTTGGAAGTATTTTTGCTGTGACTTATCCAAATCCTTTTTTCAGGATGGCTGATGCAAGTTTGCAAGGCGCACGAGAGATTTCTTGCGTAAGTGTGGCGCGTGCGCACGCTGACTCTAAAAGTTTTCCATATTAGGGAACCTAGTGTTCAGTCTCTAAAAGACAGTACGCGGTCATCAACAGATTTGTTCCAGTCTTCTGCGCATTCGAATGAATTTTGGCAAAGATTTGGGAAGATAATTGGAAAATAACGCGAAAACGCCAAAAGGAATCCTGCTTAATTAAGGCAAAATAATACAACTTCTTTCATATCTAGGATCTCGAGCTAAATTCTACAGCAAAATGCCCTTTTGCCAGCTGCCTCTGATAAATAAACTTTGTCATTTGTGGCAACAATCCGAAGAGGAAAGTTGTCGCGCACAATTTTATAATTACAAGTAATCCATGATGTAGCTAACACCACCACAATTCATACAACACACCGTCTATTCCAGCCGGTCCTTGCCAGAACCACGTTAAAAAAAGACAGTGCGTCTTTCAATTCCACGGCACTTGAATTTCCCTCACAAAAAGAGAATCGTTCAATTATTAATAAACAAGAGCGTGCTACCTGTTGGAAATCTTACGATCTTCCATATCTCAAGTCGAATTTTCCAATACACCAACCAGGTATTTCGCAGGTGGAGAGAACGAATATTGTCCTTGCCACAGAGCGTATTTCTTCAGACGGTAGATTGAACTCCTGTCTGCAAGCTGGACGCATTTTGAAGATGTTGAAATATCTTGCCCTAGCTTTACTTTGTAGTTTAGCTATTTCTGTACTTGGTGAATTTGAAGCTGAGGAGCCCCTTGATCGAGGTAGGTATTGTTTGGGTCTCAAAGCTATGGGACAAAAAACTTGAAGGCAGTTTTAAATTTATATCTTTGACCTTCTTGGACTTGAATTTTATAGGATGGGGAGAAACGATCCAATGGATAACTTTTGAGGCTGGATTAAAGGAAGCAAAAAAGAAGTAAGCGGGAAAACTTTCGTTACAAGCGAAGGATAAAACTAACGCACTAAACAAAACAAAGTTTTGTGAAATAATATAGTAGGTGAAAAGTTCTGATCTGCGCGCGAAGCCTCAAAAATCCACTTAATTACGATCCTACATTTAACCTTAAAACTCTGATTGAATTTTTAGGATTTAAACCAAGTGGTAGCTAGTTTTGATAAATGCTTTCTTAAACGTGCAAGAGGACACAAGTTTACGGCACACTAAAACTAGTCCATAGGATTTAAGCAACTGCTATAATGCAGATAATAGAAGTATCCCTTGATATAAGCGATTGACGAATATGGAACTAAAGATTTCTTTATTTGAATTCGAGATAGATTGAATTGGAATGATAGTAAGGCTTAAACGGTAGCAAAAAACAGAAACCTTACAAAGAGTCTGAACTTTCTCTGTTCTGATAAAGTTCTAAAATTGCTCTTCAATCGGTATCACGTGGTATTAAAATGTAATTAAGCTAGAACTGAAAAGAAACTGGAAACCACTTTGTTACCTTTCCGCTTTGTGGCAATATCGGTAAAGTATGGCTGAGGGAAAATTCTTTTTGCGCAAAACTGACCTAGTCTGTGTTAGCCTTTATGCCAGGTTAAACAAAAATCGTCCGCGCGTAACAGAATGAAGATTTTGCTGCGCAGCGCAAAATTTCTGCAGGTTGTTCCTGTATGTGCATTGTATTTTTATTACAATAGCTTTCAGTCGTGAGACAAAGCGTTTTGCTAATAATTTCCAAATAATATAATGAGTGAAGATATATTTAAAAAAAAAAACAATAAAATGCATTATAATGTTTGAGAGAAAGCCACATCAGCCATGACTGGTTTTTATGCGGTCCTATCCAGGTCGAATGTAAATTTGGAAATGTTTTGCTCCTCATTGACTTGATCTGCTCTGATTAAAGGGAATATATCGCTGCCCACCATTGTTTTCATAACTTGTTTTGTTGAACTGGGTTTGTTCTTTGCTTGACTCGGGTGAAGACAAATGTGAATGCATCACCAATGGCAGATATGTCAAAGCAGTTTATAAACATATTCGCTGTTTTATGATTTGATCTTACTGATAAAAGTATGGAACTGCAAAAAACTGTGTGCCTCTCTGCATCAATGAATGTTTCCAAAATATACTGAATCATTGCAACATACGCGAAATTTGCTTAGCTCAGCAATGCTGAGTTTAGTAAATAGGCTTTAGTCGAATAGTCCTTGACAATTGAAATCTTTTACGTTTTCCAATATCTCTTCTTGTTACAGTGATAAACCGTTGATACTTCTCATATACAAGACTTGGTGTGGAGCCTGCAAAGGTAATATTTATTTACTGTTCGGTTTTTAAATTTGTGAATGAAATTACAAAAGACAAAACAAGACGAATATTTTTTTGTTCATCACCGCTTGTAATACATTCCCAGAGCCTGCTCTCCTGGAGGTGAATCTTAATCTGAAGAGTTCAAATTTTTCGGCGGAGTAGTCTCTCCCCTACCCTGCATGTTTAACATGTTTAAGAATATTTACACAACAGCACAAGGCGAAGGTCAAGTTTCAAATAGAGCTTTGTGTATTTTTTCGAGTCAATCATTAATTTACAGTAAACATTTTATGTCATGTTTTGTGCACAGTTCTTTCGAGACCAAAGTCAAAACTAAATGATTTCAATCCTGCCTGGTAGGCGAAGTAGAAGTTAGTCCAAATAAAAGAACTCGACTAAGGCTTTCTTAAACCACAAATCATAGAGCAAAGAACAGACTTTGCAAGACGAGCTAAGCCACTTGTTGTTTCTCTTGCAGCATTAAAACCAGTATTTGCCAAATCCCAAGAAATTGCTGAGCTCAGCAGACACTTTGTGATGGTCAATGTTGAGGTAAGCTGAGAACGTCCAAAATCAGTCAGCTGGCAAAATGATGTGAACGCGGCTTTTTTCCTGTCAGTAGTAATCCTGCGTATGTAGACAGAGGCGGTTTGAAAGAACATTCAAAAATTCGTCTAAGTTCGTATACACTATGCGTTGTTCACAAACTCACACACGGCATAAAATTAAAAAATCTTGAAGCTATCTAAAGGAAAAATTCCGCCTGACAAGGAACGTGGTTATATATGAGAACGAAGTCCGAAATGATCATGTGGGCTCGACAAACCTCCCCTTGTCAAAATCCCATTTTTGCGTCTACACAGAAGGGAGAAAATGTAGAGCCAACGATTATAAAATGTACCCTTAGAAAATCAAAGTAACATCTTTCTTTTAAGTTAGAATGACGAATTTTCTGGGCTAAGAAGAACTGATATCCCAAGCTTGGTTATAAAGAAATTAACTTAGCATATTAAAAACTAAACTGCTTAGGCCTGTTTTCATTTGAGTCTCGAAAAGTAATTGTTTTTTCATCAACTACGCTACACGATTGGCTTAAAAAACCTCACGCAACTTTTTCCCCAATCAGAAGTAAAACTAAAACAAATTGACTCACTCGCACTCGTTTTCTCGCGCTTTGCGTCGTGTAATTACTTCGAGTTTTGATTGGTTCACTGGATTGGCTGTGTTCTTTGCGATACACTCAGATTGAAAACCGCTCTAAAGGATGCAGTGAACAATAAAGTTATATTTACTTCTATTTTTAGGATGAGGAGGAGCCTAAAGATGAAAAATACCGCCCAGACGGAAGATATATTCCAAGAATTTTGTTTTTGTGTAAGTTTACACTGACAAGCTATAAGTCAGTTTAGTCTTCTTTAAGTGGACTACTGTTTTTGTTAAAACATAAAACCATATTTTAGTTGGCGCGGAATTTACCTAACGATTTCAGGCGGATAGGCATGCGCGCTAAAAACAGAGGTCGTTCTTTCAGTTGCATACTGTGTGTCTTTCTCTATTCCACAGCAGCTGATGGCGAGGTTATGGAAGAATTTTACAATGAAAACGGAAGGCACAAAAACACCAAGTACTATTATGGAAAAACCTCTGAAAGTAAGTTAATAAAGTAATGCAGGGCCGCAATTATCAGTTTTTATTAACTTGGATGCCTAAATTCAAGGAACAGTTTTTACGACATGCCTTTTTTTTTTTTTTCTTTTTTTTTTTTCATGTTTATCAGCGCAGTGGGCCTTTTATTCCAACTGAAGTTGTTTATTTGACCTAAAAATAAGAGTGTTTATGGATCTTTATGATCAAGGAACAGTAGGTACTAATTTCAGACAGCTTTACCCAAGTGTTACGTTTAAGTTGATGAATTTCCTGGGTACATTTGACTTGTTACCTCTTCAATTCAGGGTAAAAACGTAAAAAAAAAACAACAACAATTAAACGAATAAGTCATCGCTGATTTACATTTACTTCAAATACAAAACTCAAACTTGATTTAAGCACATACTTCACGCTAAGCAAAGTAACTCTCGCTGACTCTTTGAACTGCAAAACGAACAGAGTGAGATCTAGAGAGGAAATTAAACAGCACTAGCTGAGCTGAGCTTATTTTTCCTGAGCCACCTACTCAATGAATCCTTTACGAAAATTCAAATATTGTCCGTGATAAAGACGTTGAGTTAATTAGTATCACTAAATTTCAAACTGCTCTCTGGGGACGAAATACTAGGAAGGGTCCGTATAATAAGTGCATTGAAAATACCCCGTCGTATCGGGCACTCTGTCTATGTAAGAGAGCTGTCCTTTAGGAGAGATTAGATTTTATTTGTATTATAAGCAAAATACATGTTTTAATTATCAAAATTCATCAAATGGCATACTATTTCAACTTTAACTGAGTCAAAGTTAGGAGCTCAGCAGCTCTCGAACTTGTTAATTTGTTGTACACAGTTGTTACTAGCATGAAAGCAGTGCTGAAGAAACTCAAAGGAAGCGAATTTTTGGAGGAAATAGAAGACGAACCAGTCATGGAAAGCAACCCTCTTGCTAGAGGTAGGTCTCGACGGTGAAAATTTGTCGTAGGCCGATGTTAATTAGATACATATTCAAATTAAGTTTGTGCTTTGTTAACACAGGTTTTGGCGATCGCATAAATTGGGTTACCTATGAAGATGGATTAGAAAAAATCAAAAAGAGGTAAATAGATTATGTAACATCTACGGCTTATTTTTTGACACTTTCCCTCACTATTGAACGTTTTCCACATCGACATCAATTGACTTTTCGAAACTCGTTATAGATTAGTTTTTCCAGCCGGGTGTCAATCTTATCGTAAATTTAAGGTGGCTCTGAACCGAATGTATAGAATTATTTTTTTTAAACTTTGCCAAAAGTTATGTGTTATCTTGATTATTAAAATTCGATGATAAAAAACAGGGGTCATCTTCAGAGAGCGTCTATGAGTTATTAGCCGTTAAGTTAAGGGTGCTTTTAGCAGGTTATACTGTTACTATGGTAACATTTTGTGTCAAGAAAATGATATCAACGTGTTACCAATGATTAGGCAGTACTTTGATACCATGATTGAAGCATCAACGGATAAAGAGTGGTTAAAATGACCCATGAAGAATATTGTCAAAGTCGTGCAAAGTGCTAGAAACTGTTGCTAGCCACCTTAAGTAAAGTTTTGCTTTTTTATAGTGGCAAGTGGATGCTGCTTCTCATTCACAAAACATGGTGTGGCTCATGCAAAGGTATTCACTGTTATTTAATGAACTCCGCACATGTTATTTCACCGTATAAAACGACAAATAGCTAATACACGAATTACTCCATTTTACAGCCTTGAAGCCTAAACTTGCCGACTCCAAGGAGTTTGCAGAAATGAGTAGACATTTCGTGATGGTTAACACGGAGGACGAGGAAGAACCAAAGGGAAGTCAGTTTGTAGTGGATGGCGAGTACATTCCCAGAGTCCTGTTCCTCAGTAAGTTGTTTTATACGTTCTAGGATAGCAATTATTATCTTCTTCTTATCCAGCATTACCCTCATCAAATGTACAGGTAAAGCGATGGAAGATTCCTCACATATATGAAGAAGCTCGTTAAATAACTATTCTGTTATCAGTGACGAGGTCTTAGCAGCATCATATCATAAATTTTCCATCCTGTGCGGGGACTCCCATATAGAAAAGACTGGGGTGCTCGGCGTACCTTTTAGGGGTTAAAAAGCGGTTTTGATATCTCTCAGGGTGTTCAGCCTCAAAGGGTCCACAGCGGGAGCTTTTTCGGTATCTTTTAGGGTATTGAACCGAAAAAAATATGACAGGAGATAAAGCGTTGTGTTAGAATTGGCACCCCATAAGGGTAAAAAAAAAATTGAAGCTACGCCCACAGAACAGGATCTTTACACCTCTTAGTGTGTTCTTTTCAAGCACCCCCGTCCTTTTTATATGGGTGTTCTTCCACCCCCCCCCCCGGGTTTTCCATTCCCACCAAGTTGTACATGGCTACAAGCTAATGATGTTGTTGCTCCTTTTGACATTTTTTTTTTGCCACTTCACGCTTTTTTAATTTCCTATTCCGTGTTCGCGCTCCATTTTATTTAGATCCTGAAGGAAAAGTCATCGAGGCAATTTGGAACGAGGGAACAAAGCATCCACAAGTCAAGTACTACTACAGCAGTGCTCAGGAATGTATGAGAAACAATAAATTATCTTTTATACATTAAAGAAGTACGTCACGGTTCGCGCATCTTGAAAAGTTTAGCCTAAATTTTTCAAGTTCGTTGTTTGTAATCCGTGTTAATCTTCTCCATCCTTAACCATCCTTGTTCCTTTATGGTTTATTTTTTTCTCTTTGGTAATTGTCTATCTTGACGCTTTTTCACGCAGGTATCGTATCGTATCATAGTTAGCTACTATTTTTAAGGGTTTTTTTTTCCAATCTAAAGGAAGTTTTAATTTGGTTTAACTGATCAAAGTCTTGTGCGAAAGATCCAGTCCTCCAATCAGCAAGCGCGCTATGTAACCACAATCGTATTAAGTTTGATATAATTTGTTGCTTTAAGTTCCGGTTGTTGCCCCGGGTAAAGTTAAATGTGACCTCAAAATAAAAGAAAAACTAGTTTTAACCGTTGGGTTTCTTTCATTATCTTTACAGTGATATCTGCAATGAAGAGAGCTCTTAAAATGAAGGAAACAGGAACACTAGGTATGCGATAAATAACCTTTAAGTTCGCTTGAAAAGCTGAGATCAGTTTAGTCAATCATAGATTCACTTTTCTGTAACGCATTAAGCTGAACCCAGGCTAGAACGGTCAAAAGACAATACAATGTAAATGTTAAATTAATTCATTGTTATAAATATCGACTGGTATTCATTGTAAAGTCAAGTGATTTTGAGCTATAAAAACGTTCAATCACCATAGATAATTTAGTAGATATTTTTTACACATAATTCACATGCCAATACTTTGTTAACTGCAAAGTAAATTTAACATATTAGCCAGTACTTATTGAACCTTGGAACAATATGAAGGTATGTTTCCAATTCAGCAAATATTTTCTCTCATTTAGAAAAACCAGAAGAGACGAAAGAAGATCAGCACAAAGAAGAGAAAGAGGAAAAGAAGGAAGAGAAAGAAAAAGATCCCTGGTGGACTCCCAAATTATCAAGAGGTAACAAACACTATGTTGTCCTTTGCAGTGTTTGGTGGTGAAAATAATTGAAATACAGTATTCGTTTTCTGAATTTGCCAAGATTAAGTCTTAATTGTAACTATCCTTAACAGGTTTTGGTGATCATATTAACTGGGTTTCGTACGAGAAAGGACTAAAGGAGGCAAAGGACAGGTTTGTCACAACTAAACTGATACAACAGTAATTTAAAATTGTCTAAGTAAAGAAGCTGTTCACGGGAGGTCATGTGATTATAGCGTGAGATTTTCTTCGTATTAGAATTACTATCAAAGAATCAATTTTAAGGGGAGAAAAATCAAAATCAAAAGGGCATCAGAAAGGAAGCCAAAAGAAAAAAGAGAATGTAGTCTTGTAAATGATGCCGGAATGCTTTCTCAATGACATTTTTTTGACGGCGCCTTTGGAGTACGTAATTGCTTGCGCTAAGTTTTGAAATTTGATTGAGAATAGAAATCAGAAAATTTATATCTTTCCTCTGGATTACTTTCACGGATTATTTGCAGTGACTTGTTCCACCCACAGCCTTTGGAATGTTAGTACGCAGTTTATTCTTTCAATATTTATTCTTTCAATTCTTTCAATCGTTGGCTACTGGAATAACCAAAATCCGGTGCGCGGACGACTAAAGGCTATGTTGTCTTTTGTCTCCACAGTAACAAGAACATGCTCTTGATAATACACAAATCTTGGTGCAGCTCGTGTAAAGGTGGGGAAGTCATTGATAAACCTTGCCTTCGTCAATGAGTTTACATTGTACATTTTTCATCTTAAAGGACACGATTTGTAAACCCATTATATTCAACTGGTTTTGTAGGCAGATGCTTTTTAACAATTCTCACTCAATTCACATGTAGCCGCTAAATTGCTGTTTTTGTGACTTTGCAACCGAGTGAAACCCAGTGTCAGTATCTCTAGATCTGGGTTCTTATTTACCTAATGAAATGTTTTAATATCCAATCGCAGCCTTGAGACCTAAATTGGCAAAGCACAAAGAATTCGCTGAGCTCAGCAAGAAGTTCGTGATGGTTAACACGGAGGACCATGATGAACCGAAAGGAGAACAGTTTGACGTGGATGGCAAATACGTGCCAAGGATTTTCGTCTTAGGTTAGAAGACGAAAAATTAACATGGAAACTTGCTAAAGAAACTTTTTATATTAATTTCATCGTGGTCTAGTGTGTTAACCGGCAGGAGTAATCCCTTATATGGGCTATATAGGTAAATGCGGCCTTAAGGGTATGGTTTTTCAGCCGTTTTGGTCATTAATAGGGTATCGATTTTGGCCATTTTGGATACAAATAGGAAGTGGTTTTTGCTCTCTAGTCTTGAATTGGACATTTTTTTTAGAAGAAGCTACATTTTCATCATTATCAACAAGACCGTCATCAAAAGCCCTTCATAAATTATGTTTAGGGCAACTGTGCCAGCCCCAACGGTCATAAATAGGGTATCAGATTTTTGGTTAGGTCATAAATAGGGCAGGGAAAATCGCAGATTTTGGTCATAAATAGGGTAAGGATTTTGGGAAGCGGGCCGCACACCCCACCCAATTTTTCTGGGAGTACCCCGCCGGGTGTGTTAACGATAATGGTAACGATATACCGTTGATTAGAATGACGTTGACGAATTTGATAACGGTGAAGACGACGACAAAAACAATGATGATGACGATGGTCATGGAGGTGATGGCGGCCGGGATGACAGAGATGGAAGGAACTGAAGGAGCTATTTACTTATTTTTTTATCAACCCGCCTATCTCTTTCTTACCACAGATTCTAACGGAAAGGTTCAGAAGGATTTATGGAACGAGGGAACTAAACACACACATGTAAAATACTACTATCAGGACGGAGAAGAATGTGAGTTGAATTTTAATTATTCTTAGAGCTTTCCAGGGAACATATCTACGATTGAAAATGGTTAACAGTCGAATTATATGCCGTGCTGATTTGATCAATTGGTCCTTACATAAACCCCTGTTTTGCTCTTGTTTTCTTTATTTTGTCTGTAGTCCAATGCATTTTTTGATGATAAACGGTGTAAAATAAAATAGCGTGCCTTTTTATTTATTGTCAACTGTTCGTGCCAACTCATTACACTGAACATGACGTACGCGTATTGCCGACAATCTGTTCAACAATCTGTTTAACAATCTGTTCTTTGTTTTCGTCTTGATAGTGGTTACAGTCATGAAAAAGGCATTGAAGATCGAAGACAAACCCAAGGAAGTTTCTGATAACGGTAAATTGAGGACGTAATAAACTGTCAATTCAAAAGCATTACACGAGGATTACTTCCTCCCCCCCCCCCCCCCAGACCTCTTGAGCGAGACACTTTCTACAAAATTTCGTCTTTGCTTCCACGAAAATTTGGTTTTTCTTTGACATCACCTGTGAACAAGTAAAATTTGCTTTGAGTTGTATAATGAGTATTTAAAAGACGTCGTTAATTTGGTACATTACTCTATGTAGGATGGGGTCAAGATATCAAATGGGCTTCAATTGAGGAAGGTTTTGAAAAAGCGAAAGAAGGGTAAGGAATATATCGTTCTGAAACTTTACACTGGGACGCGTTCCACACCGGGAAAACAATGAGGAAACACCTTCTATAAAGCAACATTGAGTCATGGCCACACTACATGTGAAACCTCCCATAAGGGGACACTAAGTTATGATCCTCAGTGGCCACAAAAGGTTACATTTCTTACCTTCTGTTAGAGTCAACTTTCAACTTCAAAGTTCAACTTTATCAACTTTATTGGTCTCATTCTATCGCGGGACAGCAAGTATGTAAGTCGTAGTTCCATACAAAGAAAGACAGTTACATCATTTATAACCTCATAAGAACACTACACTTCCAAAGCTCTTGTGGCTTGGAAGATTGACGCTTATAAGTTAACATGCTCGACATTAAGTCGTTAATAAACCAGGCACGCAATATTGCCAACTGATGAGCTGTTTGCCTTTCCACTTGCAGAAAGAAACCGGTAATGCTTATCATCCACAAGTCATGGTGTGGAGCTTGTAAAAGTAAGTAACGTGATCGCAGGAACTGAAGCTAAATTGTTAATCACGAGCGGAAAAAACAAACAAACGGAAACGAAATCTTGTACTTGGTCTATGTGTAACTTGCTACCCATTACTGTTAAGTGTTAAAGGCCAGAAGTCTTTATTGCACAATGCCTTTATGCCGCTAGTGTATATGAATTTGTTCAGTTGCTTAGAATCCGGCATATGTTATTGTTTTCTCTTCTAAGATTTGAAGAAGAAGTTTGCCAAGTCCACTGAGATTGCTGAATTAAGTAAGAAGTTCGTCATGGTCAACATTGAGGTAAGTTATCTAATTCAATTAATAATCTCAGTGCATCAAAAATTTCAGCGTTAGTTAGGATAGACCATTTTCCAGTTGAAGCCTAACTTAAGCTTGGCAGATGGGTAGATGCTCACAGTAAAACCAGTAAAATAACGTCTAAAAGATGTTCACGGTCTCCAGACCAGTGGCTTACTAATGTACTTGCGGGAATATAATATCATTAGCAATTTTGCTCTTCCATCTGGATCAGGGCAGAGAAAAGAATGGCCATTCTTTTCTGCGCCCTGATCTGGATGGGATACCAGTTCATTGCAGATTGTACCAGTTTTCCGGGACTTATTTGCATTGATGAAGAGAACGGCATTTCTAGAATAAAGTTCCTACAAATAGACTAGAGTTTATCAGTTTAAAACTGAGGCCCGACGTCTGGATCCAAATGTACATTCCATTCACAAGGAAAATGGGGAATTTTGCTTGGACTTGCTTATATTAATACGACCAACAAAACAACTCCAGCGATAACCAACCATGTGTTACTGAATATTTATACTATTTAGGATGACGGTGGAAAAACAGCAGAGAAATTTGACGTCGATGGCGCCTATGCTCCTAGAATCTACTTCTTAGGTTAGTAAATTGCTTAACGTCTCTCCAGTACACGTTCTTCGTTATTTTCAGAGCCGCACCCTACATGGAAAATCTTAATTTGTTTTGTTGTTATTTCCTCAGATCCTTTCACACGTGAGATCATGAAGGAATTCTACAACACGGATCCTTTGTTTAAAGAATACAAGTATGCCTATGGAGAACCAAAAGAAAGTAAGAAGACTTATGTTTCATAGACCCCGATTGACACAAACGCTCTTATTGCGAGCATCCCTCTTTTCCTAAGACCAAGTTAGTATAAATTATAATTTAGACCAGCAATTTTCATGCACACCTGACTTTGTACTCAGTGACATTTTAGGGAAATATTTGATGGTATGCTTAGAAAGACAACCGTCTTATCGAGAGAACTACACTTCTGTGGGAAATTTATAAAAATGTAGTTTACCAAGCAAATGTTGATTCTTTTTCCGTTTGAAACTCTTCTGAACCAGGCCATTCTATTTCTAGAATTTCACGTGTTATATACGTAGTAGACATGATACTGTGATATTAGTTAATTTTGATACTTGGTTAACAATTCTTAGTTGTTGAAATGATGAATAAAGTCCTTGGAAAAGAAATGTACGAGGGAATCGCTCCAGACAAAGGTGAGTGCAAAATGTTGAATAAATTCATACCAATATATTTTGCCCACCAAAACTCGTCACACCTGCCCAACTGACGAAGCAGGTACAACGTAACTTTCATCTTTGGCACGAGCGGAGATAGCATATGGCGTTTAAACCATGCCATAGAAAATACAGCGAACCAGAATACAGGAAAGCCGCTTTATATTCGACGCTATTACATTCAACCTTACCATCATGCGTCGCGCGTATGTCGCATTGGTTGTATTGGCCACTGTAATTTCTATGGCGTGGTATAAAATAGTTATTCAATGCACTCTCATTGTATACCATGGGATATCCCACTTGTCAATTGTATTTTCTTGGTATACAGGCTCGCCTAAAGCCTCGTGTGTATACCGAAAAAAAACAAGAGACTCGTGATATATGGTACATCACTTGAAAGCGTTGTATAATTAAGATATATTATGCGGAAGTAATATTTTATTTTCTTGTCATACCTCTTAAGGCTTTGGTGCTCATATCAAATGGATGAAACTCGACCACGCCCTCAAAGAAGCAAAGGCAATGTAAGTGTAATAATCATAAGAGATGAAATAAATCTTTGCTCCTCAATTCTGACTGTAAAAAATTTACAGAGGGCTAATTTATCTTTGGGTTTAAATAAGATTTCTCTTTTCTTTTCTTCCTTTTCAGTAACAAGCCTATTATGATGGTGTTACATAAAAGCTGGTGTCAGATCAGTCAGGGTAAGTTTTTCATGAGTAGACAGCAGTAAAAACTGGAAGATTTAAGTACATTATGATAACAGGAAACCTGAGCCTTGGATTATCTATTCTTGGGTACTATTGACATCATGTTGAGTCTTAATTAGGGGGCTTCAATACTCTTAAAGCAGTGTATACCTCTAAGCTGGTGTTTGGCTGTACAATTTTGTCTTGTCAGATCTCAAACCCAAAATTGCTGAGTCAAAAGAAATTGCTGACCTCAGCAAACACTTTTTCATGGTCAACCTTGAGGTAAGAGTTACAATTATTTGAAGGTCGAAAAACATGAAATATTGAGACAGGTTTCCTTCGATATACATGGAGAGAATTTAAAGTATCACGGAACATTAGCAAATAATTCTTTTGGCGATGGTTTATTTTTTTAGGACGATGAAATACCAAAGGATGGAAAATACGACGTGGATGGATCATATGTTCCAAGAATTGTTTTCCTCGGTAATCTTAAAATTTTGTAACTTAAAGCTCTCTAACCTAGGGAATTTATTTATCGTAGAAGAATTTGTTCTTCGTTCCGGCTGACTTACGCTTGAATTGTATAAAACAGATTCCGATGGCAAGTTAAATAAAGAAATCGACAACGAGGGAACTAGTCTTGACAAAACGAAGTTCTTCTACAAGACAGCTGATGAAAGTGAGTACAGGGGAAAAAACACCTTGTTTACCTTTAGTATTAGTAGCTAATTTGTCCTAACAACGCAATATATTTTCAAGTAGACAGGTGTTAAGAATGAGGAAAATCATGGTATTCCGTCCAACTCCGCTTTACTGACAGGCAATTTTTAAGGACAGCTTCCCATTACGGAAAGATACCTTGGTCCTCGAGAAAGATACAAACATCTCCTCTTAAAAACTATTAAATGCGGTCACTCGTGTGATTAAGAACGACAACGAACTCTTTTTTCTTGCCCATTTAACACATTTTCGTACAAATTAACTTCTCCAACATTGACACAACTTTGGTGCCGAAACTTTTTCAAAATGGCTGGTGTTCATGCATAGTGTTTTAATGTCTATGTAATGCTGCCTGTCTGCAGTTGTGTCATTCCTTAGAAATCCGTGTTATTTTTAAATTCTCTTTCAGTTGCCAAGTCTATGAGGAAGCTTATACCGGAACCATCAACTTTAGACAGAGGTATGTCATCAACTTAACCTTCCAAATGCACTGAACGATTCTGCATATAATTGTTGTCACTCGTTCCCTGTTCTGTGTCAAAGACGTCGCTTACATGGGTGACTTTTTTGTAGGATTTGGTAAACACATCAACTGGATGACAATGGAGAAAGGTCTTGAAGAGGCAAAGAAAAGGTAACATTTCATTTTCCTACTGCAGCTTATGTAACACTGTTATTCCACTGTCATTAGTTCATTAGTTTATGTACAGTGTTGCGTCAGTCGAGTAATTTCATTTTACCTATCCACAGTGAAACTCCCATAATGTTGATTATACACAAGTCTTGGTGTGGAGCATGTAAAGGTATGGTAACCGCATTTTTAAACTTAGAGCGCTGCACAATAAGTGCCAACATTCGGACGCTTCCTCACTGAACCACAATGTATCTTAGTAGAAGTCCAATGTTTCGTAAGCCAACGCCGTTTGCGCCCAGCGTCATCAAAGCAACTAGTTCCTCACCCAAAAGAATAGGTACTCATGATGCAAACACATTGCATCCAAGCACACTGTAATCTCAGACTTACAACCCATTGGCACCTACGATATCGATGTTGCAGATCATTTGCACGCTGGTGTATCTTAGTTGGGGACCTTCACTTGAGAAATCCTCATATTCAAAAAGTCGCCTCTTATTAAACCCTCTGACATTTCTCAGTTTTGTAGTAGCACCCTTTTCTGAATATTGAAGGTGTTTCATTGCCGACTTCCCTTCCTCCCTGTTTCGCTATTTCTTGCTTTGCCTTCCATTACCAAGGTCGTGTTTATTTCTTTCAGCCTTGAAACCAGTCATAGCAGAATCAAAACAGATTGCTGAACTCAGCAAGAAATTTGTCATGATAAATGTGGAGGTAAAATGCGCATTGATATTCCCAAATTTATAAATCAACTATTCGCTTCTACTTCATTATGACTTGGGAAGACCAGGTCTTAAACTATAAAGCTAATCATTGTTTTAAATTTTAGTTGATTAATTCCGATACAACATTTTAACCTTCATGCCTGCCCAGATAATCAACGCTAAAACAATGCAGCTATAGGTTTACTTTTATTCCGTTTCTGTAGGACGATGAAGAACCAAAAGATGATCAATTTGTCGTCGATGGAAAATATTTCCCTCGAGTCTTTTTCCTTAGTAAGTGCATCTTCTCAAAAACATTTGATGTCTACAATATTATATGCTAAAATCAAAAATTGATTTAAATGAATCTGGAGCAAATAGGGAGATGTATGTCTTCTGTACTGAAAAAATAACTACTTACAGAAAGTAAGACTGGAGGTGTGCTTGCAGAGCGCTATGAGAAACTGACCTATGTTACAATATCTAAATGTATCTCTAGGGCAAAGTATGTAGACATTTGGAAATGTGAATGTGTTCTCTTTATTAACAATTGTTGACCGTCGTTGCAGATCACAAGGGAGAGGTCCAAAAAGATCTTCACAATAATGACCTCGAATTCATCAAGTACAAGTACTTTTATAACGATGACGAAGAGTGTAAGTACTTTTGGCCCTGTCGCTTCTTTGCAACAAAATTTGTCTTAAAACCTTAATTTTTAAGTCATTAGGAACCAACAACTGGCTTGTGTGTGTGTGTGGTTTTCTCATTTTATCTTTCTTTTTTCCAAAAGTGATACATACAATGAAAACAGCAGCGAAGAAACTCGTCAAGCCCCCACCGTCCATAGATAGAGGTAGGGTGGAGCTAAATTGAAACTGCACACGTCATCTTACTACGCACGCCCGTACGTACATAGAGATTTCGTTAACGTTTATGATGGCTCAAAAAGAATTAGGTAGGACTAGCGCGCGCGCTATGTTATAAATGGTAGATAGCCAACTCAACGCTACGCGTCCCGCGTTGGCCATAATCATCTCATATCTAAAATGCGCGATTGGAATAATTGTGTTATTAAAAACGTTCCCAATATATAGAAAACTAAGCTAAAATAACAATAAAAGCGTCCCAAAACATCAGGCGGACGCTTACCATATTTGTAGAGCATGGTGTATTTTCTCATAACCCATGATGGCTAAGCCAGTGAAAACTCTCGAATTGCGTTATCCAATGATTCAGTTTTGAATGAAATGTGTTAGTTCTTGACGACCACAAGATTTTGAGGAACATAACAATTAACTCATTTTTGTCGTAATCCTAGGACTAGGCAAAGAAATCAACTGGATGAAGTTAGAAGATGCTTATGTTGAAGCAAAGAAAAGGTATGGTTTGATACACGCGCAATCGGTGCAGTCATCATAGTTGAACATGGGCAATGCAAGTCTGCTACGATTGGTCAGAATGAGACAGATTACGCGCCCTCCAATATCCTAAAATTATGCACTTTCTTTAGATGGATGTTGTGCATTCAGTAATTTAACATTGCGTCTTGCTGTTCCTTAGCTGGAAGCCAATTTTTCTCTTTATTCATAAAAGCTGGTGCAGTGCTTGTCAAGGTAAGTGATATAGCTCTCTTTTCTTATACTTACAACTTGCTGATGTTGCAACCAAGTGTCTCTATTGTCAAAATCATAGTTTATAGAGGGAAATGGTTAGGAAATCTGACAAAGTTCTTTAATGTATGTTTTTGATGGCAAAAGAGAAAAGATGGTCACGTGTGCTCGTACAACTAACTAATAGCAGCATTGCGATTATGTAATTCATACATGGTCAATGAGCATAAAACAAAAGATGTGCAGGGTCAAGGACCTTCCAGCACAAATCTTAGCCTGTTTTTTTTCCTTTTTTGATGTTTACCAGACTTTTTAACCTTTCCCTCTATTAACTGTGACAAAATCAAGAAAACTTCATACCTCTATAGTAGGTAGACCACGTTGTATTAAACTCCATTTCCGTTCATCACTGAGAATAAGCTATAGTGCAGAACATGATTAGCTCTTACTAAAAAAAAAACACTATTCATTGCATTAACGTTTTGCTCAGTACTTTTTTATTTGCTCAGCTACCACCCAAGAAATTTAACTTTTGCAACACTTGTCGCATAGTACAAGAACCATTATTTTACTGAGAAACTTTTTGGCATGTTATGTAATTTTTCTTTCAGCTTTCAAGCCCAAATTTGCTGCATCCGAGAAGATAAAGGAAGTCAGCAAAGAGTTAGTCATGGTCAATGTGGAGGTAAATTAACGTTTGCTAGATTAGTTCTGTCGATTGAACTCAAGGGCTGGTTTCTCCATCAACTTTTACAGTAACCGTATCTTGAGAAAAGACGTGTAACAAAGTAGATTGACTCTTCGTAGTCGCCTAAATGAGCGTTACAAATTTGGCTACCAGAAAAAAATGAAAAAGGAAACAAAAAAAACTTTGGAACTTTCCAAATACCAGTCAGAGCGTGACTAACCCTAAAAATTAAAAGTCTTTGTGTTCTCACTCATGCGAAGATTAATCCCGCGCCAGTCACCATGACATGTTCTCACTACGAGTTATAAATAGTATAAATCAATATCTCTTTTGTGGTTAACCAAACATTGTTTTAACTTTAGATTCGTTTACCACAAAACAGTTTTATTACTTACTATAATGTTTAGTTACATATGACATAAAACCCTGTCGTTTACTCTTCTCCCTTAGGATGAATTTGATAACACCCAAAAGAAGTTTGACATTGATGGAGCATATTTCCCGAGAATCTTATTCATGGGTTTGTATTTGTTTCCTACACTCTAACACCAACAAACTGGACGAAAAAACGGATTTGCTCATGTTTGCGAGTTGAGCAAATGTGTGGTAAATTTGGGGCTCTAAATTTGGACTTTATTTGCACTGGGGGGTAAAGCGTGGTAAAACTTGTATATTTGTTTCATAGGAATTTATGTGCAAATGTGGAGTAAATGAAAATGTTTGATTCAAATTTTCTTCAAATTTGCTACCTGTGCAAACCATCAACATTTCTAAAAATTTGTTAACAATAGCGAGGCATCGATCTTTGCCATCTAGCATAGAAGGATCAACGATAGTTAAAAGGTTATCAATTTTTCTTCAGTCACGCTATCAGGTGCGGATTTCGTTATTAGACCACACTGTGGAGCTAATCAATGATTTATATTTTTACAATGACTAGATCCTTTGGGTAACGTGATAGAGAAAGTGACCAATGCTGGAACAGTGTACAAAGAAAGTAAATATTACTACTGGGAACCACAATCAGGTAATAATCTCCTCTATAGAACTACACTTATCCCGCCCTTAGTCAGTAATTATAAGCTTGAAAATTGATGAAAGGAAATTGCTCAGGCAATTATTGCAAATGAAATACGCCATATTCTTGTTCTCGGTATTTGACTGGAACTAGCTTGGAATGGAGGCTCGTCAGGGGAATATCATTAATGATAGATTAACGTCAATTGCATTTGAAAAGACTCCCCCTATTAGCCTCAGTTGAAAGCTATTTCCAGTCCAATACCGAGAATACGAATATGGCATATTAGTAGGATTCTACTAGTATACTAATGCAAATGCTGCAATCTGATTGGCTGAGCTACTCGTATACTGTCAGCCATTAGAATGCAGTAGCTGTCGGTCGTCCACAAAATGTGACGTTTTTATCGTTTTTCCGAAGTTTTGGAAGAAAGTTTAGATGTAAATGGATAATTATATTCCTGAGAAGACAACAAGAAGGACATAAACGGGTTCTTGACTTTAAAAACTTGAAATTATTGAAAAACCGGTGCGCGCGCGTAAACAACTGCAAATTTACCAAGGACAACTCAATACTTGCGATTCTGTTAAAGCGTAAAGTTCAATAATGCGTCGAAAAATATTTGGAAACCATTATTTGCGTTAATTTAAGTTAGAATTCTACTAAAAAAATTAGATTATTCGCTCTCGATTTCTATGAGGCGATAGTTGATTCGGCCTTCGGCCTCATAGAAATCTCGAGCTCATAATCTAATTGTTAAATAGCAGACATAGATCTTATCATATAAACATTCATTCTGTTGTTGGAAACGGGGACGATTATATGCTTGATTGTGATATTTTTCTTTTTGTAGTTGTGAGGTCCATGGACAAAGCAATAGACAAGGTCAAAACTATGACAAGACCAAAAGAGGAATTATAATACTGAAGAAGAATTCACGTTTTAAACAGTTTTAATAAAGTTTCTTAGCTTTCCTAAACTTTCACAACTATGCCTGATTTTCGCGAATTTTCGTAAATAAATGAGAGTTAAAACTTTTAAAACTCTTTCTGTGTTGTGATATGGTTGTTATACGTTGATTCACTTCACCCTTTAGGCCATGGTATCAACGTACAGATTCTCCTTATTGGTCTTCGTATATTTATTATAGTGCTAGTTGGAAGAGTTCGCTCTGAAATGTAAATACCAATTGTCCTTGCTGTTTTCGGTACAATTTTGAAAGTAAAACTTTGGTTCACGGAATAAAGGAAAAATTGACTGCGTGATCACTAGATCTCCATCATGTTCGATTCTGAACATTTCAGACGCAATCACATGTGGATCATAGTTTGTTCTTTTGTGTCCTTCCCAATCCTTTAGTTCCCTCGCGCGGTTGATGTGTTGCTTCCAGATCTTTTCATGACGGGAAGAGGTCTGGAAACGAAGAAGCAAGGGCATTGATGAGTTCAATATTCGACAGAGGTGCCTCACTTTGCCAAGCAACTGACATTTACCGTGAATTTTTAATAACAAACAGACTGAATACATACAACTTTTTTTATCTAGCAATACGTCAGGGATTCCCTGATTCGAATTGATTAAAAAAATCAAATTAACAATTTTATTCCTCCTTGAAAAAAAACAATACTGCGCGTCAAAAAAGCAAACTTTTTATTACAAATGTAATCAGAATTTCTCAATCCTAGATTTAATCATGGTTTACGTTCTGGTTGTTCCTCGACAAATTTATATTCTACTGAAAGAAATATCAGCGTAGCGTCTTTCCTTAGATGTATATTCATTGAGTGCAGACAAATGCTATTCGTGAATGTAGCGCATCCTAGCAACACATTCTCTTGGTTTCGCGTGTCAAGTACATCGATTCTACTGAAGCAAAATTAAATAAGCCTAAAATGTGACAAGAAAAACAAGCATGGTTTTATTTAGACGTTCAGTCAAGATGAAACTCAAGATCGCGTTGGCTGTTGTTTTCTGCGCTATAATTGCTGTTTTTGTATGGTATTACGTGAATACTGGTCAAAATCCCATGGTTGAGATTAAGAAAAAAGTCGGTACATTCGTGAAGAAATATTATAACAATGGAGACGAAGATAAAAGCTATGAAAATAATATGACGCGCCCGACGGTTTCAGCCACTACAAGAAAGTTGTTAGGGGGGAAACAAACAGGCAAGACAAATACAGAAGGGACATCGGGTGTTTTAACCGATCAGCACAAGTCTATGCCTTCTAGTTTGAACACACTGAAAGGAAGACCCCAGGTGCATGCACTGGGCCATATTGCCTTGCTCAACAGCCATCCAAGTATTCCTAGGATGAATGCGTTGCTAGCAAGCGACGCCATCGACTACACCGAAGGCGTCTTGGAGCATGCCAGGAGAACGTTTTATAGAGAGGCAAGACCAAGTAACCGAACACAAGAGAAATTCACTGTTTTGTTTCTTCATGGCATCGGACTTACCTCCACGATCTGGATAAACATTGGAACGTTTCAAATCTTGGCTGAGTTAGGTTACAGAGCTCTGGCTGTAGATTTACCCGGCCACGGAAACTCCAATGATTTGAGTATACCTTACAAACGGGATGACATCCTGGGATATATGACAAATCTGTTCACCGCACTGGACCTCCACCTGCCGGTCATGGTTTCTCCATCGACGGGAGGTGAATATGCCATGCCGCTATTGATGGCGTACCCTCGCATTCTCCGTGGACTCGTCGCTATCGCTCCATCTGACACGCAACATTATCTAATAAGCGACTACAAGAAACTTTCCGTTCCAATGCTTATTTTGTTTGGCGAGAAAGATGAAACAATGCTTCATGAGTCTTCTCTAGATAGCCTATGGTATGTCCCCAATCGTAAGATTTACATGATAAAGAACACGACCCACGCGTGTTACGTGGACCATCCACCCACGTTTCATAAACTTCTGATCGAGTTTCTGCATCGCGTGGAGTAGCGAACAAATCTTTGAAGCCTCGCTGCTAGAGCGAGTCAAACGGGAAACGTAGTACAAACTCAGAAGTGAATTCCTATTTTCCATTCTCGTTCCTTGGCATTTCTCCCTTTCAAACTTCTTGGAAATAGCCCTGAGAGCAAGGTTTCGCAGTTCCATTTGTTTAATCACGAGTATAAGTAGGGACGGTAGTTGCGCATGCTAGTTCCAAGTTACCAATAATTATACCTCTAACCAAATTGGGAAAGCCATGTCTGTAAAAACTTGCCGGGTAAAAATCATTTTTGAACGGTTCAAGTCGGAAGAATGGGGGATTCTGCTACAAGAATTAGCCAATAAGGAGTGCCTACGACTTATTCGTCCCCAGGTCATCTCTTGAGATTGTCATTGAATATTAACAAGAGAAGTGCAAGGGCTGATGGGAAGGAAAAAGGAAGGGGAACCACTGGCAGATGTTTCCAAGATGTCGAACAGCGCAACGGCAAATTTTATCGCAAACTGGGTTTTCAAAAATACAACTTTCCATTTTGCCTGTCGTTGTTCTCCTCTCTCCTCTTCCTTCTCATAATTCCCTCCGAATCTCTGAGAAGTTTTACTTCCACCCCGCAAGACACAATGGACGGACTGGGAACGAGTCAGGACGGGTGATACAGGAATTTTTTAACTAAGCCTCTCTCTCAAAGCGAGGCCTGGTGCACACCATCCATGTGACAATGAGTTTAATTTGCATGTGAATGAAATCTCATTTTCATATAAAAGGTGGGTACCAGCACTCGCTTTGAGAAAGCTAAGAGGCTTAAAATAATTCGGAAATGGTCTAATGATCGCACTAATAAGCAATCAGATTGGAGAATACTTTTTACCACCTTTATTGACAATTACAAATAAACGTTCAGCACAACAACTTTAGGTTCGAGAATATAGTTCTTTCAGGTGTAGAAAATGTCTCAGTGTATTCGATTTTTAATTTTACAAAATCCCCATTGTTCCGTACTTGGAAGCCGGTCATAGTTACAATAGCGTGATTAAAGGAGGTACGATCTAGGCTGCAAAACGTGCTAACTCCATTTCCACCCCTAACTCGTTCATTTGTTGTGATTCACGACATTCTCTATTGTTTTATAGCAGTGAAGTTTTTTAAAACTTCACTGCTATATATTAATAGAGAACACTCAGCGACGTCTTGACCCTAAAGAAGGTTGTTCCAAACAGCTGTCGAAGTTAGGCAGAAAATAACTATAACACTGATTGTACTTCAGTTCAGTTCAATTAAATACGATTTATTTACACTTATTTTAGTTAACTTACATAAAATTCATTTAATTAGCAAAGATCTAAAATCAGAAAAAAAAGACATGCAAAATTACATTAAATAAGAGAAACGTGTGTAGTGGCCAAAGGCGGCTCGGCTAATGATTTCCATTCAGTCTTCTCATAAGAATCTTACATTTAAACAGCAGAATTGTCAACATTAACAACCGAACTAACTTTGTCGCGTATTTTCGATTTCTCCCGCCCAGTTTGTACCATCACCTATTTCCTCGACAAGGTGAAGTTAACAAGGAGTCGTGAGAGTGTGAATGGGGTTTACCTGATCGCTGAGAATTGGTGAAATTAAAAATGCCAACTCAGAAACGACGCTGAGATCTGAGATCTAAAATTTTAACTGAAAGCTGTTCACACTAAGCCGGAGAGATTTGAAAACGGCGTTTTTACTCTACAAATGCTTCAAATCTCTTCCGTCCGCGCCACGCTGGAGAAATTTGAAGACGCAACAATCACCGGTCATTTTGGATTTGTGTTTGAGGAAAGCTCTTGCAGGGAAATAACATGGTTATCGCGACGCCATCGTTTTCCAAAAGCTCCGTTTTCAAAATGTTTCCGTCCACATGAAAACGCAAAGCTGGCGTTTTCAAATTCCTTGGGTTTGAAGAGCGTTTTGGAAAAGCTCCGTTTTCGTGACGGATTAATGTAGATGGTATGCCTAACCGAAAAAACAAAGCCGGCTGCGTCAAATTTCTCCGGCCTAGAGTGAACGAAGCTTGAGATTCCAGGCTCTCTATCTAGACCATCTTGGGCATGAGCCTGTGCGCTAATGTGGACCAATGAGCATTCGTCCGGCTTAACTTGTTCTTTACCACCATCTCTGCCCTGATGTTAAAAGGACGCATATTTTTCATTTAAACTTTATAAACGGAACATTTTGAAAGAACTAGTATCAAACAATGGACATAAACAATGATTTTAACTATCAGCCAGTTCTTACAAACATTCAACGCGTTCTGTAAATCACTCTAAACGCATTCAGCAATCCATTTATTAGTGTCGTGCTTGGAAAGGGGTTGCCCTCTGTATCTGTATCTGAGTCAGGGGTTCATGTATAAAATTTATGACGAAAAGAACGATAAAATAAGGGGAAAGAAATTAGTTAAATATCAGTCAAATAGATAAAATTATAAATAAAAGTGTAATAGTAAAATACGAAATATTATAAAGTTATAGATATATATACACCAAGTCTAAAACTGTGACATCTCTCAACAATGCTAATAAAACAATAATAATTGAAATTAAAAATTGGAAAGTTTGCTCAGGCTAGCGAAGTTTCGTGTCTTATCAACAAGACACTGAATGTCGTTTATCTTCCAGACGCTGTTCACCTCGGTAAACTCTAACTTTTAATGTGTTACTTTTAATTTATTGCCCCTACACAACTTTCTTTAATCTGAAACTTCGGAAGGTTAACAGCGCAAACTTTGTGTTTATCTGGTTTAACCTAACTGCCAGATACCGATGACCTCGCAGTTACCTTTTTACAGATCATTTTGGGAACCAGAAAACAAGTGGGTTTTTTTTTTTTTTTTTTTTTTTCTTTTTTCGTTTTTTTTTTTTTGTTTTTTGTTTTTTGTTTTGTTTAGCTTTAAGAGGGCACTAGCTCAGTAGAAGCCCAAACTCAGCTTTCATTGACGAAGTAAGCGAAAGCAAAACAGGGGATGATACCTGTTATATAATCGAATGAAGCGATGATAATGCCAAGGTCGGGGTCGAGAGAGGGAAACAGGCAAATTGTTACTCTAGCAAGTGGCTGAAGTGTATAGTTTGGTGGCTACACATAAGAGAAACAAAGGAAAACACAGAAGAAACGCTATTGTCTGCCTTTTATTGCGAATTACCACTAAAAAGGCATAGTCAAGAACCACTATCATTCAGTCTATTTTCACAGCCTTCTTGTGGACGAAAGCGTGGACAAATAGCTTCATATGCCTTGACAAATTGTGATGGATCATTCTTTCTAGAACGTTCGATTTGTTTAGTAACGTGTAACCGGTCAAACGGCAGGAGTTTGGCCATTTTTGACCGTGTTTCTCAGCGTCTTAATTCATCAGTGGAGAATGTAGGTGGCCAATTCAACGGCAAGCAGTGGGGAAGAAATATCTAGCACCAATTCATTACAGCAAAGCTTGAAAACATGCATTCTTTGCTCGATGATGGCTTAGCGTATTTATCCTGCACGTGTTATCAGCAAGACAATGAAGCAAGGGTGGTAAACAGGTCAACACGAGGGGTCCACTGAGTTTCATAAACACTGCTCCACGGGTAGCGTGTGTTAAATTAATTAACCACTGAAGTGAAGGTAATAATAACCTATTCCATGTTTGTTAAAGCCGTTTGTTTTTCTCTTGTTTACGCGTTAATGCAAAACATTGGTAGGAGGCAGGTCTAACAATGAATTACCAGTCTTGTAAAAATAAAACCACCAGCAATTGTTCGATGTTTATCAAAGTAACTTAAAATTTACCACTCTAAATTTTATTTTCTTTTAGTCTGTCTACAGGAAACTTCAATTTAACCAAACTTGAAAAATATATTTTACTTTATTTATACTTTTTGTTGCCCAAAAAAAGCTCATTTCAAGTTTACAGCCTGGCGCGAATAATCCCTCTGTGAAAGTTAATTTTCACAGCTGTTGTTAACTTACGACATTCACGTTGTTTTATTGAACTGGTCCCGTAATGGAATTGGAACAGGAAATGCCTAGCTGTGAAGCCGTTCATTTAACTTTCTACAAATGTTACTTGCAGTACTCTCACATTTTGCAGCTTCCACGAGTATGTTATATGTAGAAGCTATAAAAAGAAGTAACATAAAGACACGATAGCTAGCTATAGGCGATCAAATAATTCATGGTCTAGTTGTCAGGCTGGTTCACCTAACAGTACGTAGTTTAGTCAAGAAAAAAAACCCCTGAAATAATGCGGTTAGAATATTGAATTTTCTGTATTAGATTTCTTAATTCACTTTTATACGAATCTTAAATGCAGATGCAAAACTGATGAACGTACAACTTTTGATATCGTGCCACCTTATTACAAAGTACAAACATGTTTTCTTGGTTAGGGCAAATTAGGGAGATTGTCATATCAATATGAAATAAAATGTTATATTTTATCATTCTTTTACTTTGCTTTAGCAACTAATCGATTTCTATTGACCACGAATTAACTCTCATCAAATGGTTTAAGTTTAAGCTATTGAAGATTGGTGCAGAGCACAAAATCTTCAAACAAACTCCAAAGCTAAATCTGCACAGTGCCTTGATTTCTTTGTGAAGTCGATTGAAATATTCTTCTAGTGTTTATTACGAGAGCCATGTGTACTACGCCAAACGTTTTAAAAATGTTTCCTCTGAGTCCATTACAAACGGGACAATGGAAGAGAAACGCGAAATAGGTGGCTCTCAGTCCACAAACACGTTTCACGAGACAATGTTGAGTCGATTCGCTCCAGATTTAATTTCAGGCACTACAAAGCGAAACAGATAACACTCGAAAATACGGCCTAATCGGAACGGTATTAAAAATCCAAATTAATTATTTTTACCCAGTAATTATTTAACAATTACCGTAATGTCGAAATGTTACTATTTTTCTCCGTAGTGAAAAATTACATATTAAGCAAGGTAGTATCTACTATTAAGATTCTTCTTCTTTTTAATGCCATAGAAAGTCATTGCTTAGATGGTGAAATCAAAAGGATACCCTTTTCAGTGCATTTCGCCTCTAATCTACTTTCCTTTTTCGTTTGCAATTTTGTTACCTGATCTGTCTGACGCAATGCGACATCTGGCTTGTATTCGCCGATCGTTCGATTCAATTACAAAATAATTACGTTTGTACAGAAACGAATATGTGTAGAAATATTAACGCAGATAAGTTCTGTGCTGAAAGGTACAAGAATCAACAATAGAGAGACAGTAAGCCAGAATATATGAAAACAAAAAAACACGACATAGCCTTGAAAGAGCTCACCCTAAAAAATCGGTTAGCCCTGAGCGCGAGACGTAACCAAAAATTATGCCGGTGTGCAATGGAAAGAAGGTAGCTTCTTAATCTTTTGAGATAGTCCACTCATTTGAATCTATGTTACTCAATCTTGACCAATCCTGTTGTTTTTTTCTTAAGTTTTAAGCACCTTTATAACTTTGAAGATTATCATTCGGACGGCCTTTTTCTTTGCATTGAAAGTTAAATTGTACTTCCCAAAGTATACTCTAAATCTCGGAAAATATACTTTCTTAGTATAATATTTGTTACAATGAGCATGACAACCCGATTAACAGAGTGTAAATCTTCGTAATTAAGCAACTGATACTGAACATCTTTTAAAAAAGCTATGAGAAATCTTTACTTATAAACCAGAGTTGACCGAATTGTCTCAACAAAATGCAAACTGATTCATATTCATCTAAAAAATCTTTCTAAACTTTCATCTCTACCATGCTACCCCACCGTCTAAGACTGAATAAAAGTGATCACGACATAATTAAAGAGACCTCAAACAAATGCCAAATTAGTGTATTTTTCTTGAAAACCAATATCAGCATGCACATTCAAAAATCACACTGCTGAACTAAGTTTGCAACAACCTTCAGGCAAGTGGAACTCCTAATTCATTGTCTCCATTTTAAATTTCAGCTGTAGTCACTTTTCGTATCCCAAGTTATTGCCTTCCATTATTTCCTGCCAATAAATTGAAAATACTCTAACTATAATCGCCAGCGACCACTTGGACGTGTAAATTTTGTCGTGTTGACGAATTCACTGTTATGGAGAATTAGCGCAACAACCTTGTTTACGCCTGACCTCATGGCAAACAACTTACATGCAAATTTTACGCTTTTTCGTCTTTAGTGAATGTTTTTATCGAAAAGCATGGTTGATTGTAAGATGAAATGGCATATTTACTTACTAAATTAGTTCTGCGTTCGCTGTGAATAAATTTTAAACTGCTTGTTCACTTAATTTAATATAACTGCCTCGTGATAAAGTCATCTTTGTCGTCGCGTACCTAATGATATCACTTTTCTGGAACCTTCTGTCTCCTGATAAAGTAATATACCTTTTCTCGCAGACCATGTGACGATCAGTTCCATTATTTTCAGTGAAAACGAATTATAAGGGATTCTGCAATCGCTCCGACTGTAGTATCACTTACTTGTAAGTTGCTGTTAATACGTCTCGCATGATCTCTCTATGTATTCATTCAACAACACCTTCTGTGAACAAATAGCTTTTATTCTTTTGTGTGAAGAGCTAAAGCAAATCTCGCTATTCATGGCGAAAAGACTGAAACAACAAAGCCTTTATAGAATTCTTATGTTCCCTATCTGTGGTTATTGTCCATACAATGTCTTATCAAATCAGGTGACTCTTCGAAACAGAGAGAATAACGCTTCTTAAGTGATTCACAATATGGTCTTTTGTTTATGCCATGTGCTTTGTAACAGAACAAAAGGTTCCATTTGTTTACTTAACATCAATGGAGGCAGTAACCTCACAAGGCTTGCGGGGTGAAATGTCCATTATATTATTTCAATTAGCGTATAAATTCATTACCTGTGAACGGGAAAGCCATTTATCACAAAGTCCATTAATGGATTTCAAGAACTTTTAACATTCCATATTTACTTACAACCTGTCAAATGACCAAGTTCAGGACCGAACTCAATGGTTCCATTCGAGTGCCGATGCAGGCAATTGGCTAGTCTTCAAGTATTTCAAATGCAAAGTAGTTAATTCGATCTGTTGTTATCAGCGAAAGGTTCAGCTAAACATAATTCTTTCCAACATATTTTGTCTGGTTTAAGAAGAGCTAATCCCTTGCTTTAGGGCAGTCAACATCTGATGGGAAAATGAGTCAGTTACAGATAAACTAGTTGACACCATTCATCTCAGATTCATCGAAGCATTTCTTAAATAAAGAGAAGCACACCGTTTACAACAATCAAATGACAATTGAAATCTGCATTTTCGCCTGAAAGACAACGAGGGCGTTTCTTAAACAACTCCAGTTACGTAACAAATTTCATTCCTCTTCTTTTTTTAACATAGCTGGGTCACTTTGTCAAATACATGAGAAATGCTCGCCTGTGGAGGTTTACGTTATCCAAATTATTTCTGAGTTAGACATCTGTGTAACAGCTTTTTTTTTTTTTACCAGATTCAGGAGACTAAGGCTGTTCAAGCACGCACTGTGTTCATTCATCAGAGTTAAAGATCCACAACGGGGACTTTGAATTTCAAGAGCCGCTCCTACACAGCATGCACAGCGAGACTCCGGGACAGATCGAAGAAGTTAAATACAACAAAAAAAAAAGGTGACAGCAGTTGCAATTCCCCTTACACGTGCTTTCTTAGCTTAACCAAAACAGCTGTTCCTTCTCGACTTCTCGGCACTGGCTTCATCGAAAGACTAAGAAACATCTGTGTGCATCTGTTGTTCACCCGGTGCGTAGAATTTCTCGTTCCTAAAGGTGCAGAAAAGAAGAAATAGCGAATCAACACTGTATGTTTGTAACTGACTTTGTTGAAAAAAGAAAGGCCTCCGTTAGAAACAGAACCGTCGCTTATGTATTCAGTTTTCGGTGCGAATATTTTGAAGCCGGCGGGATGAGTATTGTGAAGGTGGTGTAATCTAATGGTCACCTGTTATTTCGTTCCTTGGCCGCTCCATATGCGAATCCTCCGAACAGAGCAAAAAGGATAAATCCAAACCAAATACTAATTTAATTGCAGCCAGTTTAGAGGAGAGACCTTCGAACGCGTACTGTGTCACTGTTAAAACCCCCCGAAACGGAACTTAATCGTTTTGCTGAAGTATCAGGTAAAGCTGCCTCAAACCATTTTCCAAGTTTGTTCTCAAAATGTCGTCACCTTTATTCATAATTGTTTAGTTACAAGGCAATTTAAGTTTCCACTTCTCCACCGTTACGGATATTTCCTGATAAGCATGTGAAAATAGTATAAATTCAGAATGCTATAAAAAAAAACGGATTACTTTGACGCAAGGGAATGTGCAGTTCTGAATCATCGCCACCATTTTATAGTTAGATTACTAATGTTTTAATGGGTCTCGAAATTTCAATTCCTAACGTCGTCAGGGTCTCTGACAGAATCCATTGTAGAAAATGACACATCTGTAGAACGGCTAGCATCTATGGCGTTTTAGTTTGTAAGAAAACACACCTGGTACATATTACAACCGCTCATTCTAAGACAACAGAGTGACCGGCTGAACCTCACCCTAAGGAAAATACGTGACAAATTACAACGCCACTAAAAGTTCCCTAGATCGGCTCGTCTTCATAGCCTGAATCTGGTCGAATGCTGGCTTACACTCTACTAATTTGAGATCATTATAACCGCTTTATAAATTAAATTTACACTCTATCTCCGTTTGTATGGATATCGATGACCCAAGCGTAGTACAACAGCGTTGCTATCCTTCCTTGTATGAGCATCTTTGCAACTTGTACCTCCATTTGCAAGCTGAAAATCGCGAATTTTATGAACTTCCCATCATAAAGTTTTATTAGAGAGAGTTTATTTTCTATAATCATGCAAGTAATTGAAGGTTCCCGCGAGAGTCAGTCGAATTCTGCTGACAGGTAATAATCTATATTTTGATCTGACGAAGCCAGTCAGATCTCTGGCCCGCAACTTTTCCGCTTAGGCAATACGATTACACGAGGCCTACTGACAAGCTACAGAAGAAAGGGCGAAAGGTGCATGAATGTAATATAAACAGTGAACAGGGAAAGCTGAAGAAATTTTTCTACACGGCTCAGGCTGACAGCTGCTACCGGTGACCTAACTACTGAAACCACAATCGAACTAAAAAAAAACTGTGGCTTAAACGAGAAAGAACTACACGCCTAAATTGTGAAATAGATAGCATCTATTAGGTTATGTATTTACTTCCACTGGCGTCGCATTGTCTTATGACAGCCTAAAAGGTTGAATGGTTCGTTTTCCAGTGTAGGTTATTCTCTTGGTTGACTGTTGCATCTGATGTCAAAAACAGCACAATCAAATTATAATGGACCTCAGAAAAAAGATCTCTTGAATTGGCAAGAACCACGAGTTGAGGCTCACATCCTCATCTGAACGCCTTGCAAGCAGCTGTTTATCGATGAACAATATGCTGGAAAAAATGACAACATGCGAACTGCGCGAAACTGTTTTAGTTAAGTAGATTCTTTAGCACAGTTCAGGTTTGATAGCTCAGCTTTATATTGAGCCATTTTACACTCTTCTTCGAATTGACTTTCAATTATATTTCAGGATCTTCATATATACTCCAATATCTTGCAATGTTTGTGTTTGGAGAGCCAGGGCGTTCAATTTCGATCGTCCGGTCAGTTCCCCTGCGTCATATGTATAGGTTGAATTTACTGTTGGTTCTTGCCTTGCTCTGACGGTTTTCCTTCGGGGAGTCTAATGTTTATCCTCCTGAAAGACTAAAATTTTGCAAAGTCCAATGCCCCTGGACCTGCATGACTGTATGACTGAACCAGCTTGGGTTGATGTGACCTCCTCTTTTAGTATTGCACTTTATATTGCGAAGACCATCAGCTCACTCAAATTAGCAGAAAGAGAAAATATCGATGGCGGGGAATTGGAATTACGGTAATGCATTTGTCATACTCATTTTCTCAGTAAATGATAATATAATACTATATAATATATGAGTGTATTCTTTGCAGTGTTCTTTACTGCCAACTACTTTATACATTTCTCGACTTCTGGGAATTCTGAGAATGATGTTTGAAAATGCATTAGCTGATTTGATATGGTTCTGATTAGTTTCTTCAAGCAGTTACTAGTGGAGGTGTTTGTCTTCAGGTTCAACTGTTAACACTGACACTTGCTTCATTGAAGTTATCAGAGAATTCAAGCTGAATTGAATAACGAATCCTTACTTGAGCTTTAACTCGTAGCATGATTATTCGTCTCGTGCGACATCAAGGTCTTGGATTTGGAATCTAAAGAATTCATAGCAACTGTGGAAGTTTGAAGGCAAACGGCGCTATGGCGGATTGGGTCAATTCATTCTTTGTTGAGTTACTTGTTCGTTCCGGCGATCTTTCCATCCTCATACCTTTATTATGATTAGTCTGATCTTTTTGGCGCCTTTCGTTATCAGCAAAAATAGGTTAATTACGTAGTGCTGAGATTAAAATCGTGACCTAAATAATACCCGGTATTTTATTCAGGTGGAGGCAAGAGCTTCACATGACAATTACTATTCCATGTCCCCTAAATGTGGAGAACTGGACCATGTGCTCACCATGTTTGCTACTACAGCTGTTATTTTGCCCAGGATCATAGAACCATGAAAAACGTTCTGATATTCCCCAAAATTGGTTAGGCTTCAAATGTATCTGGATGGCTTAATTACATGAATAGTGATAAGTACAGTATTTTGTTAAAGTTCCGTGAACTTCCCGTCTGCTTATCATCTAAATATATCACTCGAAGAAAACTTGAAATGCGATACATACTCTGCTAAACAGCAACTGTCTCGCAGGCATAACTTACAATACCATGGAATGTCTGGGCAGGCATCTATTAGTCTTCAAACAGGTTAAAGATATTTTAAATCGTCGTTTTCAAGTAAATTCTCAAGTCCATATTTCTTTTTTGGGGTTTAGTACCATGACATCCCAAGTCGACAATCCTCGACAACGGTTGACATAAAAAATGTTCGGGGAGCTTTATTATGCAATTTCAATGGCACATTGAGGCAAGATTTGCTCAGACAGCTCTTTGTTCCTCTCAACTATTTAATGACTTGCTTCAGTTCGTGGGCAGCGAAATGAAATTGAAGACAACAATGCGTAGGCTAATGGACTTTCCGCTTGGTACCTGTCCGAATGGACAGTGAACGCCCCTTGGAACTGGGCCGCCAAGAAAGAATGAGATCACGTTTCAAGTTGGATATTTTAGTTTCTCAAGCAAACCACAGGATGGTGACTTTCACTCTGAACTAGCAAACTACTGAAAGTCTTGGGTTAAACCTTGGACCAAACAATATATCGCGAAGTAATAAAGGTCATTCACTTACCATGACTTGACGAGGCAGCCTTGCTTTAATCGTCGATGGAATTTTAGGCTGACATAGAGACTGAAGTACAGCCGTGATGGATCAAGATTGATAGCAAAAAAAATATCAGAGGAATGAAAACAAGTGGCGCCTTGCTGAAATCATAACACCCATCAAAGGGTTGTTATAACTAAGCTTATAAATCTCAAATTGAAATTGGAGCCTAATCAAGCGGCAAGGTTTTGGATCTTCCTCGTTCCCCGTTGTTTGAGTTTAATTTAGTTTAAAATAACAATAGAAACAGAATACTGATCTTGTGTTCTGAGGGACTTAAGAATTGTTTTCCAAAAAATCCATTAGCCACTTAACTGTATATTTGTATAACTTCTTATCGTTTTTTTTTTTTTATTGCTTTTTTCAACAACTGTTATGTTTTTAGATGAGGCATGCAAAGTTCTTTTGACTCACCTGAATGTAAACTTAAACGACTTGTTTACTTACCCGCAATGAGGCGACTCTTATTAATGGATGCTCTTGAAACGTTTACTATTCTCAGTGACCAACGAGGCTTTCTCTGTCAGAATTTACCATCACACACCTGGACAACTTCAAATTACTTGGCAAAACCATAACTCCTAAGAACATCAAATAATATCACATTTTCCACAACTTTGATGCCAGTCTTACAAAAGAGTTCCATCCTTAAACCATAATTTCCATCTCGTTTCTATCGCCACCAGTCGCTTGTGACTGACCAACCTGCAACTCCCTGTTGAAGGCCTTTGTTCGTTAGACCTTCAGCGAATGCGATTTTCTAATTAGCTGAATTGACTTAGCCAATTCCATGACCACCTCCACCAAGGTAGCCATGCAAGCAGAGTAATAATCACCCAATTGGCCTTAAATGCGCGTTACGGGAATACATATCGGCCTCTACTCTTTCAAATATAATTATCAAACTTATTACGTTTTTATGTTTTAACGTGTTTGGTTTCCTTGTGGACCCTTTAAAGGGATTCACGCGTGGTTTACTCCATTTTTTTAACTGTCATGAATTTTACTTAAGTGACTTGTTTGAAGTCGTCGGGTACAAGATCGTGATAGACCCAGTTGAATAAACTGGAGAGCTTTTTTTCAAAGTGGTCATTTATGCAACTGTTCTTAAAACAAACAAAACAAAGCACAGTCAACAGATTTTGAATTGTAACTAAACAACGTGTTCCAATGTAGTTACTGAGATTTTAAACAATGGCATGTTTATCTACAATTCTCTTCGCTTCACGGAACCCATTTCTTGAGCGAAGAAACCTATATCTTGAGATCTGAACAAAACACTGCCCACGTGTTAAATTATGCGAACAGTTTTAGGTTAAGTTTCATTTCGTTTCAAAAATATAGGTAAAATCAACACTCTTCGCTCGCGTGAACTTGCCCTAGTTTTCAAGAAAGTCAAACGAAATAATTTAAAAGTTATGCTTGGCGAATGTCATCGCACGGAATACGGAAGTGGATCGAAAAATATTGAGAAGTAAAGCGCTCTTAGTTAAATAAGCACACATACACTGGCACACATAAACACACACACACGCATCTGGTGCAATAAATGGCGTTAAAATTATGTTCTTATATCTCCTTGAAGTGTTTTTAACTTGTGTTTTGAATAAAAGAAACAACGGGAGTTGATCGGGACCTTAACTTGTGGGAGGCAACTAAATAGTTTAAAAGACTGTTTTAAGATATCGTGCTGGGTACGATATAACATTTCAACAAAGAAATCTTAGTGATTTCAAACATAAGCTGTTTAGCTTCCCGTGAGCTATTCAAAGTAAATCTTTTGACAATATGCTGGAAAACAATTGCACTTAATTTTCCTATTTGTATGACTGAAAGACTTAGCAAAAATAGCGCATATGCCACACTCCTGCGCGCAGTGACAATTTCACGAATACAAAGACAACAGACGTGGATTATTAGTGTTCCACTACTTTACGCTTCAGGACATCAACTATTGAAGATACTACCTCTTAATGGTATATAGCAGAACAAGGCAATGACATTTTCTGACAGATCTAAAACTGGTATTTAAAATAGAGCCGCGACAAAAGTCTACTGGCACCCGAATTGAAAACCTAATTAATAAACTGCATTAAGTTGTATTCGATACAGTTTGCTTTTCCGCCCATTTGTATGCCCTATCGGTGGCATTAGATACACGCATTATTGAAACATCCATATATCTTCCTTGTCAAATTAAAATCTATAAACAACTGGCGTTTACAGATTTTGAATAAAAGGGATAGCATAGTCAATTCTTTGAAAGACTTGCCCGCCTGCCTAAAAAAGATTAGTTTCCATTGAGTTGTTAGAAACCATAGAATACGAACAAAAGAAAAGATTAAAACACCAAAATTACTAAAGCCAAATTATCTTGGCGTGAAATAATCGCATTCATGTTAGGCCCTTGGTCATATATCATTTTGAATTCATTTCTAAACATTCGTATTCAAAGAAAAGAAACAATGCAGTGTATGGTGGCAAGCCATGACAGGTAATCCCTTGTGTTATCAACGGGGCTTTTGTCTTCGGTTGCCATGTAGAATCGAACACGTTCTTTGAGATAACAAAGTGTGGATGTTTTGTCCCCTTACAATGAGAAAGGTAGTTTACACTTCATTGTGAAATGATATAATTTTCTACTATTCGAGTACATGCTAAAATCACCCCGTTTGATAAACGTGCGGTCCGCTCTATGTGCGTGGTCTTACGATTTCTGTCTGCAATATTGGAACGCGCAGAGCCAGGCAAGTTACCTGTAACTCTTTGGAGCAAGATTTCCCACGCTCGACGGCTCGAGGAAAGGCCACAGTTTCAGTTGATAAATTATTTTTATTGTATCAATAAACACTCTAATAAGCTTATAAACTGTACAACCCGACTCACTCCGAAATAGGATAAATTTCAAAAAGAGAGATCATTTAGATTCTTTCTTCAATATATACACATTAACACTCGTGAAGACCTCAATACAGCCACGAAACCTTAAAAAAGACATGTTAAAGCTGCCTCAAAGTTCAAAGTGTCTTTTTAATTGAATGAAAAGTAAATATAATCACTATTATTCTCTTCACGTCTTTGCAAATGTTCTATCCTTATAAACGATTTGTGCTCTATGATCTCGTGATTTCGGTCAGTGCATTATATACAAACATTGTCGTCTCAACTAGTTGAAATGTTCTTTGTATAAATTTTATGAAATTCTCTCTAAGAAAAACAACAGTCACTTCTTACTAGTAGCCGACATCCGGTCTCAGCATAACGAAGTCCATAGAGGACCTAGGAATTCCAGTTCTGCTGTCGATAGCGGTTGGAGCGTGAACTATAGATGATGATTCGGGCAAAACGCTTCGATGGTGTACCACATGTCCAACTTGCATAGAGTGTGGCATGGATGGATGGTGACTTGGGTAACCGATAGGAGGTCCGCAAGAGATTTCTCTTCCAACAAGCGGTAAATGCGTCGAGCAAGGTCCTTTCATTTCAGTCACAGTCTGCATTACCGGATAATGAGGCGCGAAATGGTAAGGTGGGGGAGGTTCCGCTAGTGTACAGTTTCCGGAACAGTTGCTAAAAATTGGACCTGAAGGCATTAAATGCCCAGGCGGCATCGGGCTACAAAGCGAAGAAGGAGGTGGGTATCCCATCCCATTCATCTCATGATAACCGTAAGGGTTGATGCTCTGCGTTTTCAACTTGGGCGTAGATTTTGGCTTTCTTTTAGGCTGGTATTTGTACTCGGGATGGTCCTTCTTATGTTGTTCTCTCAGTCGTTTCGCCTCCACCACGTAAGGATCTTTGGATTCAGGCGAGAGTGCATTCCATTCAAGTCCGAGACGCTTACTGATTTCCGAATTCAACATGCGAGGGCATTCCTCTGCGATGCGTCTTCGTTCCTTCCGCGACCAAACCATGTATGCATTCATGGGCCGTTTTATGTGTTCACTGGGCTTAGTCATTTCTGCTGATCTGTTTTCAAGTGGTACAGTTTCAAAAACTTCGACGCGAATTCACCACGGAGTGGGTTGTGTAACAGTGCGAGTGCGGTCAACCTGTGATAGCAGCTTTTATAGGTGGACCAAACCTCTCGTTTGTCTATGCGCCTGCTTGGAATAAAAAGGAACCACGTTCCGAACAATAGAGCGCCTGAATGAACTCCCGCAGAAGTGCTTCATTATAAGAATCTTGACGGGTATAAATTATTGATCGCCTAGAAGAATGGGTTACCCACATGAATTTAACGAGCAAGAGTTCGAAAGAACAATAGAAACTGGAGAAGGTTGATGAATAATTAATCTAGCACGATGTCTTGTAAGATGAGTAAATGGGGAAAAATACTGGTGGCGGGAACTCCCATGGATTGAGTGAATTCATAGCATGAAGGATTGTTAAGGACAAGTGTTTTCCTAGTACGTTTTACTTATTCATTCACAAGGAACAAATAGAGAAAGAAAATACCATGTCTGGTGCACTATCTGATACTTGACTACTGCGCGAAAACAAAAATGAGTGTTATTCGTGGCTCAAGAGAGATCCTAAATCTGATTGTTTTCGACGAAGAGAACGGCGCCAAGAAGATGTGAGGTTCTAAAAAAACACTCTTCTCTTCAAGGGCTCATTTGCATTCAAGACGACCTTGTTTTGACGTTCACTGAGCAGATAACAAAAGTAGTTTTGCATAGAAAGGAGAAATGTTTACAAAGACCCAACTGTGCCTTGAAAGTTTCAATAGTAGTTTTCATTTACAACACAATATTTTACATGAGGCCAATTTTTGCTGTTCATACAATATCTCCACAGAGTTAAATCCCCACATAGAAGACAATTCATTGTATTACTAATTATTTAGCCGGCTCTTCATTCAGTCCTAGGCTGTTGTCCCAAAAGGATCGACCCTTGCGCTTAAATATTTGTTTATCACGGAACTGTCCAAACCTTGCATGGTAATGAAACATACGAGAGGCACACAAAGACGTTGTTAAAATTGCACTCTTTGTTTCAGTCAACCATTAAATTTGTCCCCGTGAAGGCTGTCAAGATCTAAATATAATTTCAAAAAAATCTTTCATTATCACTTTAACAACGGGTGGCTTTTATTTTTCCATTCGGTCAGTGTGTCACAGTTGATTTTAATGCAATTTCCCGCTAGTCTGCCAATGATTGAATATCTATATTTTCTCAATATAATCTGGGTATTTAAAACACTGAGTACACAGCACACAATACGCTGTCACAGACGTATCTATCGAGATGGACAGGTGTGTAGAGACTAAGTCATTCAAATGAAGAGAATTTACTTATTAAAAGTTCAAACATGACGCTTTGTGAATTAAGAAAATGCGGTTGTCTTTAACTAACGTTATTCGTTTTAAGTAGGTCAGAATCCGCATTGAAATGTTACACGCGAGGTGAAACGTTTTACGCCTATTGCAGTGGGTACTTTAAAAATCAAAGGGACTCAACTGTGCGTGAATTCGCCACAACAAGTTAACAAAACGAGCTGGAATTACATTTTCATTGAAGAATGAGCTATGGAAATTAGAAAGAAAACACGTGCCTTTTTTCCTTCTTAACAGCTGTCAGCGACCGATGCCAAAACCGTCAGAAAGTCTACGAACAGCTAACCCGAAGCACGTTTTTTCTTTAGCTGTACGGGCCTTTGAGCAATATAAATTTTCCCTTTTTGCTTTCCCAATTCCAGTCAGTCTTCTTCTCCGAGATAATAGTTGCCACTTTTTCAAGCTAACCGATATTCACAAGACAAAAGGGTAGATAATTCTCTGTGTCTGTTGGGTACAACATAAACACGACAAATATCGGGCTTTAAACGGGCTTTAAAAGCCCTCTGTGACTGGCAGGTGCTAGGATCGTGTTCCCAAGGACTGCGTTATAGAAATACCACAATGGCTATTGTGTTCAGTTCCGCTTCTAAGATTTTGCTCGCTTTAATCAAAACAACGTTTATAGTCAGAAAAGGTAATGCTAAGTTACGAATCACGGAAGGAGTGAATTAAACTTTTCATTTACCTTCAATAACCGTGAACACATCAATTTTAAGGCAGTGAAACACGTTAATAAATCCAAAAGGCCTCTCTAGAATTAACACGCGGTGTCCCGTTGAACTTCCTTGTGAAACCCACGTTGCCATATATCATTACACAAACGGGAGCTCTTGTTATCTCATTTTAGACCCACTGCCAAGCGACTCCACCAGCTACACCGGGAGAAAATTTAACGGATGAAAACATCGAGCTAAAACAAGAGAGCCATTTGGTGTCGTGCAGTGGTAATCACATGTTCAACAGCGTGAAAGAGTAAACATTTTGTTCGCAGAAAATTTCAACTTGTGGCTAATTCAAATCCTAGCAAGTTTCTTTTGAACGTTGTTTGATGATAATTCCTTTTCAAGTTAATTTTGCTGTTCGAATCTTGTTGGTTCGCTCATGAAAAGCGATTAAAAAGGATTCACAGGGTCATAACAGATGAGTGTTATTGACGATATAGTGAACCAACGCGCGGGAAAAATATTCAGGTAATGTCTTGACAAAAACTAATTGTATAATTGGAATTTAATTTGGGACACGTTTTGTGCAATTATTAATTTGGTGTGTTGATTATATCCTCTCGTTTTGTTACGGCTAAGGCTGTGCAACACAAAAATAACACTCAGATTGAAAGCTGCTGAACAATAGAGAGAAGTTTGAACGAGCGTGCATGGTAATTTTGAACACCTTAAAACCAATAATCTCAAAGATATTACGTTACATAAAGCCGATAATCTCAAAGTCGTTTTATGTTATGTTATGTTCATTGCAGGCTAAGAACAACGCCATTTTACTGTTGGTCTTTTATCAAAATTTTTATCCAAAAGGGTGTCCTCGAAAATGGGCAATGTAAAGACCGTGTTAGCAGTGTTAAATGAAAGTGTTATATTCTGTATTGGAAGCAAGGTGTTGTGAACAACATGTTTAGTGGTTTTTCTTTCCAGGTTACAAATATTCACTCACGCTTTTAAACAAAAAAGTGTAAAAGTCAAAATTTTGTCTCACACAAGTCAATGAGTCTGAATATAATTTTAAAGCAAAAATTTCGCGATTACCCGTCCAGCATTTAGACAATGGACATAGAATACACACCGCCTCCACTTGAGAGGGACTCTTGGAAATGAAAAGAGTGCAAAGAAACTCCAGTGATAAATGAAATGGTTACAGCGGAAAAGATCAAACATCTTTTGTCGGAAAGCTAAAGCGTAACCTTGATGTGAAATTAATAAATAACAAATTCTTAGACTGAGCAGGCAAATACCAGTAAATAAATGCCTTAGTTAGAAACCGCCATCAGATTCTCTGCCACACTGTCATTTAGTATGACAGAAAATATTCGCACAAATGGCGTTTGATTGTGAGAAAATTTCTTGACGTTTGTTTTCAGAAGAGAAAGAGGATGGCTTAAAAATATTTTATTTTGAAAGCACCCCGACCTTGCAGAAAATTGGGGCTGTGGCAAAAGCTGTTTGACACTTGCAAATTTCAATATTTGGTGGCAATACCTGTGTTTTTATTAGCACCAAACGTAACAACAAATCAACAAAGCATTCCCGTAGCAGTTCTCGTCTTCATAATCCAGCTTATATCTTCAATATTACTATATGTTCCTAGGTCTAAGAATATCACCGGTTATCATTTTAACAAAGTGTCGAGGCAACCCCCCTTATACAAAAGTCGGTGACTCGAAAGAGCTTGTTTGTAGATTAACTATAATTAATATCAGGGAACACGTGAAGTTAGCGTTTAAGCGTTGTGTTTTGGATAACAAAAGCGGAGAGACATTAGCAAATAGGAACTTTCATGAATTATAATTGTATCTGTCTTTCCTTGAAAGTTATAATTTTTGTCGGTCTTTGAACAGACAAATATAAGTATGACCGAAAAATGTTTGCTGCCATTTGTGTCAGGTCGACACAACAATGTTTTCTTTCGTATGGCACTTAAAAGTTTTGATGAGCAAGGTTGCAATAATTAGGTCTTACAGGCGCCTTAAAAGGTTTAGTGCGTTTAAAGTCACGTTGCCTCTCATTAGAACAATAACAACTTTAATTTGTACATGAGGCAGTATTCAATTAATGTTGCTACAGCGTTTCCCGGCGACTTTAACAAATTTTTATTTTAATCAGGGCCAAGGGTATATATGTAATGTTGCTTGTGACGGTTATCGAATCATAACCCTCTCTTGTCAGCTTTGAGACGAGGGGAAATGTCAGTTAACTAAAACATCTATACCGCCATTAACTAACCGGGATCGGGTAAGACATTTTCAAAGCTGTGGAAATTATACCAGCTTCTTGTTGACCATGTTGTCAAAGAGTTTGTTCTTGTACTGAAAAAAAAAAACGAAATTTCATAACATACTTGTTATTATACTTCACATGTATTATCAATCAAAGTAGTCACGTTTTTCTTTCAAGTTATTGAAAGCCCTCAACACTGGGTTAGCGGTAAATGCTGCAGATGTTTTTTTAGTTGTCTCGATTTTCCGACATCGTTTTATCCAAACTCCGCCCTTAAAAACACCATTCGGTAGTTGTCCCACAATTCACAAACCAGCTTCTTTTTTAACGGCAGACTTTGCTATTTCGTTCAAAGGGAAGAATTTCTTTGTCTTCAGTATATGAAACTATAAAACTGTAGTCTTGTGTAAAAACAACAGAACATCGAAATTGCTTCGTAGCAATAAGGTCAACTGGTTATTTAATAAACCGTTCAATTTTCCTTGAAATAACAATGTGATGTTCACATGGAATGAGACTATTTTAACAAAGTTCATTTCATTTCATTTCTTGTCCAGTTTCATTGCTCATTAAACACTTTAAAAAAATGGTTTTTATCGAATTTCACGTTCACATAGAAGGAATCACCTGACGTGCTGGTAAACTCTCAGCTGGGGTTTCCAGTTAAGTTACCTTTTAAAATTTGCAAAAAGAAACTGTATGGAAAAAAAGAATTTCCTATTTCACGAACATCAAAATAAAAAAAAGTTCAGTAAGACACTACATTTCAGTACGATCTCACAAATTATTGAAGCAGGTATCTGCAATACACTTGTCTCATTGTACGCGATCAATGCAGCTCTTGAATAGCCATTCATTTTGAACAAGCCACTTCAAAGTGATACAATGAAGTGTATTGAAAGAAGTACGTCCACCTGATAACTGCCATGCCAAGTCGACTGAAATAACAGGACGTTTTGCTTAATTGTCGTGAACAAGTTCTGAAGGACTAACGGAAGAGATTTTTAACTTCAGAATTCGAAATGACAATCTTTGAAGAAGCACCGAGTAAAGAGAGCGGGAAATTATTAAGTTTTAAAGAATTTCAGTGGACCAAATAAACCATCTTTCTTTTTTATGTAAATGGTATATCGATACGAGGTTACCGGGATGACAATTGTTCCATGGAGCGTCCTTGTTACTGAATGACCACATGGTAACTGCTGAGTTGAATCAAGGAATTTCACTGTAAGCTACCGTATGCATAGACGTAACCACAGCATGTGAAGTAACAAGAGAGTCGATATCACTGAGGACAGATTTAAATCAGGAGAGATACTAGAAATCGAACGCAATGCAAACTCTACTTTCATACAATGGTGTCCTCATGTCACGAGCACTAGATTCTTCAATCCGATAATTGTTCGATTTTTCTTTTCGATAACTCGAACCAAAAGCCTTTTCCCTCCCCTCAGTCAAGCACCGTTATTTTACCCCCGATTTTCTTGAACTACCCGAATTTTCAAACCAATTGCTCTCTTGGAGGTTCGAAAAATCGGCTTTTATACTTTTGTACCTTTAAATCGACTTTTATACCGTCTCTACACTCTACACTAGCTTAACAACTTTTTATCTTTCATAAACTTATATGGAATCCTTTCTTTGGGGTCGTCATTTTGATTACCTATTTTATATTTCCTGCATAACCTGTTTACTTGGTTAGTTCCTAGTTCAATTTTGAGGAAGATGATATTCGTTCTTTTGACTGAAAGGTTTCAGTCCCTTTCTGATTAGGTCATGTTCCAAAGGCACAAAATTCTCGCTTCTGAAAGAACAAGCGTTGGAAGTCAACTGATCTCGCAAAATTCCAATCGACAATTAGAGACGAAGAGTTTTGTTTTTCTTCACGACCCAGACAATTTGAACTAGATTTTGCCACCTGTGCATTGTATTGTTAGGGACCGTAACGAAGACTGCTTGAACAGGCATATCCTAAAAGTGATCAAAGAGACAATGGATGTTCCCGAAACAAAGGATGGGACATATAACAATAACTAGAGAGAGACAGTCTAAAAACCAGACTGGATTCTGAAATAGGCTCGCCCTGACTGCTTTGCAGAAGAATATTTACAATAGTAAAGACATCAATTCGCTTAACAACGAAATTTACTTGGCTGTTTACTTCAACCGTATTGTTTCCTACACAAATAACTTAAGTTAAACTACAAGAACCTTTTTTTGTGTGGAAGGTTGTGTGTATTAATAATAAAACAACATAAACCTTTGATGCTTCTACTAAAAGCGTACAAAAGATTTACCCAATCTCGGTCAGAAAACCACATATCTTGTGAATATAATTTACAAAAGACTACAAAAATGCAACCGAAGGAGTGTAGTTCATAAAATATATTTATTTGAAACTTTTATCTAAAATGAGTGACAAAAACCTCGTTTCATTCTCTGACATATTTTGACATGTGCACAATCAGGTTTGAAAATTCTCGGAAATGATTGTTTCAGTGCCTTACCGTCAATTCTTTACCGAGTTATTTTTAAAAAGTACTGTAAACTGGACCAGTAAAACACCTAAAATTAAGTAAATTGAAAATAAACTGCCAGCTTCGATGTGACTTAAAATAACTTGTCATTTTATTTATATGCTAAAAAAACTACTCTTTTGTACAATGGTATTTATCCGGCATTTACTGCTGCAACTTGGAGTTCCGTAATGGAAGTGGGGTGGCAGATGGAAAAACTCTTTATTGTCGAAAATAAAACACACGAAAAAGGCAACATTGACCGAATTCATTTTTTAACAAGCGCCTTTTCTGATTAAAACACAAAGGGTTGAACAAAAGTTTATCTACAGTTAAAGGCTTATTGGTAAGTTGTGCTTTCAACTTCCTCGGCAGCAAAGGACAACTCTAGATCACTAATTGAATCCTCTTCCAACCAGTCGCAGACGTCTTCATCTAATGCGCCCACCAGCTCGTTGTTCTCCGCACAGCTGCAGCATTTTTCAAGTGAAAGTAACCCGCAGCGCTCGCAAGGTTTTAATTCATTCTTCCCTCTGGGATGACTTACCAAGTTGCAAATAACTTGATTACATAAGCTCGTTGTGGCAGTTCTTTCTGCCCCATTCCATGTAGGTTCTCTGTTGCCATTTTCTAATGGTTCCACACTTTCTCTGGTACCTTCTTTATTTTCCCGCCGAACTTCTACATGCGTCCTATTGTCCTGTTTCAGGAGACTCTTGGTAGGTGTACCTGCACCCTCACTAGCATCACTGACATGTGGAACATGAACATCAAGGAATGGTTCGTTGTTCCATTCATCATCCCAATCAAAGTCACACTGTGTAGTTTCTCTGTTTCCTGTTGAAGTATATTCTCCATTCGTATGTAAAATCTCTTGCATTTCAGAGTTAAATGAATCACTGCTCCTGTGATTACCCTCCCGATCCTCAAACTCAGCCGCAAAATTGCAAAGCTCTTCATCATCACAATCATCTGACGCAAACTGGAAAAAAAATCAGGATTGACGTAGTGTTATGTTCATTTTCGACATGAGTACACGGAGCAACTCAAAGTAACTTCTAGAAAACCCATTTAATACATGTATGAGATGAAGGAACGCAATTAACATCTAAGATTCTGTTCTTTTTTCAGGGAAGGGAATACGTCATCGGCTTGAATAACTTTCACTTTAGTTAAATTACCTGAGGACTTGACAATGGATTAATATTTTCCGGAATGGGCTTATCTGAAAAAATGAAATAAAGATAAAATGTTTGTATTGGAGCTGACTGGAGTAAGTTGCAATGGATGACATATTAAACTATGTTTCAATTCTCCACTATTAGAACAACGACGACACAGTAATTGACAAATTGTGCAACGGGGGTTTGGTACAAGGTTGGCGCATGGTTAGTCCAAGGTTGAGGAAGGGTTGGTGTAAGTTGGAACATGGTTAGCACCCGGTTTAAGCGATGTTGGTGCAAGATCACTTGGAGTAGTAGAGTTAAAAAAGCGCTTCAACGGGCTTTTATTCCATGAAATCGTATTGTGGATTTATGGAACGGCCTGCTTGTAGCCATCAGAACAATTGATCAATTATCATCGTTTAGTACGAAAGTGTATCAGTTTTATATTAGTAAATTCAACTTAAATAAGGATAAATTTTTATAGTTTTCTGATCACGTATTGTTGTTGCGATTTGTCTATATTAGTATTCTATGTATTTTCTATCTTATCTCAGGCAGCTTATTTAAACTAAGGAATCTAGAATTCTGTATAAACTGGCCTACATGTAATTACTAAGATATCTCCTTTTTATATTTTTAGATATATTTAATTCTTTACTTTATTTTATTTTGATCATCTGTGTAATTGAATTTGAGTTAATTATTTTATAAATAAATAGATAAATATATAAATAAATAAAAAAATGTTTCGTTTGTTGTCGTTTCTCCTCTTGCTCTAAAACTAAGATTCCAAGTAACAGTTTAATCCAGGTTGAGGAGTCGCCATAAATAATTTCTTTTTTATTTATTTTGACTATATAATCTGCTGGGTTCTTGTTAACCCACCAGGAGAGCGATAGTCAATGTTTTTACAATCAGGGTCATGACACTTCTGGTAGTATACACCAAGCCTCAAATCTGCCACCATCCTGAAAAGACAAGTAAAAATCCTTCAACTTAGGGATGCTTTAAATCGTTTCAATAATGGTTATCGTACAAAAAAAAAATTTGTTTGTAATATAGGTGGTTGAACGCACATCATTACAATAGTCCTTGAACATTACACCTTTACCAAGGTGTCTCTATCGTAATTTAGCATAAAATTAATCTACTAGCATTTTCTCATGAATGCCGTTCTCTGATTGGCCACGCTACTCACTATCTATTCTGTTTTAGTAGAAATCAACTAGCGTTCTATCACGAACGTCGTTCTCTTATTGGCTACGCTACTCAGTATCTATTCTGTTGTAGATAGTGAGCAGCATAACAGTGTACGTTTGTTAACCAATTGACGTCCGCTTCTTTGCTTTTTCGAGGTGTCTGTAAAGAAAATTTAGATAAAGTTTTGAACGCCTAGTGGATTTATACTAAAACAATTAGATTGATCGCTCTCGATTTCTATGCGTGATAGTTGATTCGGGCTGCGCGATAGAAATCTCGAGCTCATAATCTAATTGTTCAGTAGATAGTGAGTAGCGTAGAAGTTTGCGGTTGTTGACAAAATGACAGCCGCTTCTTTGCGTTTTCGAAGTGTCTGTGAAGAGGGTTAAATAAAGTTTTGAACGACAAGTAGATGACTATTCAAAAAAATTAGATTATTCGATCCGGATCTCTTTGCGTGATAGTTATGACTGCGTGACTATTTCGCGTTTTATGTAATCATAAGTCAAAGTTGTGCAGAATGAGCTTCACCAAATCACAAGAATAAAGCAACAAATCTTAGAACAAAGTAACAAACTCGTGAGTGTTCGTACATTATATGGTTGCTCTTGTGTGGTCTCCCAATGTTCTCACACCAGCGGTTCTTGAGAATGTCGTAAGTCAGCAATTTCCCTGTACAAGGAATTATTTAAATTTCTCTCAATGAAATGATATACAAAATTAAAATCAAGTTAAGCCTAATGTCTTTTCACGGGAGTGTCTGTATCGTTAGCTGACTAAGCTAGTAAATACCTTGTGGAAAGAAGACCCATCTTCTGACCTCACCCTGCACTCCACCCTTGTTAATGACTTGTGATATAAAATTGTCAATCTCAGGATATGGAGAGTGTTCATAACCACTCTGGGAAGACGGAGGACTCGCTGAAAACAAAAAATCCTTACTTTCAGCCAAGAGTAAGAACATTACGCAGTCGTCTTGTCAAACAAAAAACAAAAAGAAACGTTATAATTACTGAACAGACTGGAGATGGCTCCCTACAGTGTTACGATGACACGCGCGCTCAGGCGAGAGCTTCAGTGATCTGCGCACGCTCAATAGAAAACGTCAGGGTTTCCTATATGTTGTGACGTCAGGATGACCCCATTCCCCACAAGGCAAAGGTAACAGTGAATATTCCCGCGTTTCCTTCGGTGAAAACGCACAACATTTGGGGGAGTGGTCACAACCGTTTGACTTTACGTCGAGGTCATTTATCAAGAAAATTTGTCTGCAAAGTTTTTACGCGAAGGGAAAAGACATAAATTGGCAAAAAAAACAAAAACAAACAAACATCTAAGAAACAGCTGGTTCAACCCCTACTATTTTCGCACAGTTAAAAATTCTCATCTGACCGCATTCGATTGTACTGTGAAAATTTTGGAAGATTTCAGCGAAAAAACTTCTAGAAAATCGCTTCATGAACAGTGAAAAAGTCATCTGTTTACATGGGTAGCTTTAATTCAAGATCAAAAGGCATTATTTTACTGACCAGAGATGACTGCAAAACACTATTTGATCATTGCTGATTACGTTTGATAGGTTTGAATGACCTAGGAAGAGGAGCGAACGCGAAAACCAGCTTTCAAAATATGTAACACTAGCGCGCAACACTGTAAGTGAATACTTTATGGAGCCACTTCAAAATAATGAAGTTCCCGTCAAAAAGATCAAAATCGTATTCGGTCTAAAGTAGAGAAACTGCACCACAACAGGATCATTACGGAGGCCATTATGTTTATTTTCTGCATTTTGGGGAGACCCTTTTTGATGCTGTAAAATGTCAAATTAATGTTTCTCTACTTCACAATTTAGCAATTTAACAAAATGTAAGTATTTAAAAAAACACCACATATTCCTCAGTCTGGGATGCGTCACTCGCATAACAATTCAGCCAATCATAAGTCAGCAAAATATTTGGCCGATTCTAACTTCCAGTAATATACATCTACCTAAAAAATATACCTGAATACTGTGATTCCTTGTGGCAGGGTCTCTTGGACGATTTCACACAGCTGTCACAGGTTAACACTTTCACATCCTTTCCTCCAACTTGCATGCTGTTTGCATTAGAAAGGTGTTAAGTTTCGTAACAAGCTTATTTAAACTAGAATTGTGTCTATTATCCTGTACAAATATTGCATGCCAAATATATACAATGTAACAGTATCTACAGTAGAATTCATGGCAACTGAAGTGTTTAAAACAATTAAGCATGTCCCTCATTATTTCCACTTAACTTCTGGTATTGTTAATCATAAAGCTGGTACTGTAGTTTAGGTACAAGCATCACAGAATGTTCCTTTTGGGCAACACTGACTCATGGTACAAGACTAGAAACTTGGTATTGACAGCACCCTTAATGTTTATCTGGTGCATCACAAAAAGATGTGGTAATTTACCGCCACATAGATCGACAATAAATTGCTCAATTAAAAGCTCTGATATGTCCTTACCTAACATTGGAAACCAGTGAATCTAGGAATAACAAGTAGTCAGGATCTTTCGAAAAACTTCCTTTTCTATCCTTGAAACTTGGCTGAAACAACAGTAAATTATACACTCAGACCGTTTAGAAAAAGTTATGAATCAGTTTCCAATTTTTTATTGCAGTCAGGCAGAGAAGTAACTTTTAAAACCAACAATTTAATGCATTCAATTCAAATACATGTAACTTTAGATCTTTTGACATTTTTTTGAGGGAGGATTCAGTCTCACATTTATCACCAACCACAATGGCTAAGTAAGTTTCAATAACCATTTAGTAAAACTAACAGTACAGTAAGCAATTCCATAAACAGCCATTTCTGTACAATTTAAATCACTTCAGTCCACTCAAAAAGTTGCTTAAGTCATTTATTCATAGGCATTGTAGCCCTGCCTATGGTTCTCTCTCTTGTAATTATTGATAGGTTGACCCTTTTTATTGGCTTGAATATGCTTGAACTATAGATGATAGGCACTTACTGTTACATTATAGGCACGCAATGAGTGCAGACCTCTCAGTATCCAAAGTGCTAGCTTGCGTTACAGACTGTACACATGTAGAAACAGGTAATTTATTTAACAATACAACTGTTCTTGTACTTTCACACATTTACCTTAAAGGTGTTCTGGCTGGATACTAGAAGATGGGAATTTCTCCCAATCTTTGTTGATTTGAAAATTCTAAAGTTTCGATTCTTGGTATAAACTCCTGTAAGTTAAAAACTAAATTAGTCAATGTGATAATCACAGTTGCAAACAACAGATGCCACCATTTTCTACCACTTTCCATCACGACGTTCTACATGTTCAGTATGTACATACAATTACTTACTTGCAAGTGTAACATACCTTGGTCACAGAATGTCCCAAAACCACCTTTTCCATCCTTGATGATAAGCTCTTGCAATTCTTGGAGGCCAACTAGAAAAATTACATGTAAAATGTCTTCAGGAAACATCTTCTGCAAGTCTTACTCTGCACTTGTTTCTGTTGTGGTAGAGTGATATCGGCCTTATGTACCACTTAGGCACAATGAGGGTTATGATGTATGAAGAGTGATTTTCATTTGAGTGTTGAAAGTAAATCACATCTGCTTCAGTTTTCCATTACTACATGTATGCTTTAAGTGATTTGCTTAAAAACCTTGTCACTTTGTCATCCAATAAGAAGTAATACAAACTCAATCTTGACTTAGTTAGACTATTTATACCTGAAGCAAAGCTTTCATCTTCTTTCTCTCCTGTGCTTTCACCAACATCAGCAAGTACATTTTCCATCGACAGCTCATCCTTGGATGTTGAATGTGGATTATCAGTATCACAGTCCACATGTGTTGACATGTCCTTGTTGTTTGGCATCTCAGATCCAAGGCCAAGCCTCCTTTCTAACAATGCGCAAATGTGTCGCACAAAGTTTCCTGCAAGATGAAACAGCATTTTAAGAAATATTTCAATATGAACATTGGTTTTAGCACAACAAAAAAGACCTGTTTATTACCAGGGTTATTGACCTGATGGACACCCTCCCCTTCTGTAAATTGTGTGTACTTTTCACAGAAAACTGATATATGAATTGCTGGAATGAGGATAATTATTTTAAAAAAAATCTATACTCGAAACTACAAAAAAAGGAACATGTGTACTAAAGGCATCCACAGTCAAGTGTCGATGGAACCTTTGATCAATACCCTCAGTCAACCTTCGGTCAACCATCAATCAACACTCCATCGACACCTACATGTAGGTTGACACTCAATCGACACTCCATTGACATCTTGGTCGACAGCCGGTTGACAGTCGCCTAATTTTCAATCGATGCATGTGACTCAGTCATTACTCGGCCGACTATCAACGAACTGTTGATCAAGTGTCGATCAAGTGTCGACGGTGTATTGATCAGGATGTCGATCAAGTACCGATCAAGATGTTGATCGAGGGTATCAATCAAGGGTATCAATTGACACCCAACTGCTGATGCCTTTAGTACGGATGATCCCAGAAGATAACCTCACATGCTTAAATTTGACCCACATTCCCCTAAGAAGATGTCACCTTCCCGGCCACATTCAAAGTAAAAGACACCTACTTTTTCAATCATGGCTAGATTCTTGTTCATTGGCAGTATGAAATTAAGCAATTTTTATGCATGCATCCAAAAAAAACACTGATTGTTTACTTTTAACACCTTTAGGGGCTACACTGCACATAAAGTCTGAGCAATTGCACCACCTTGATGAGAGCCTCAAGGCTGCGCCCATTAGTGCATAAGTATTAGCAACATGTGCAGACATACTGGTACAACATTGTTTACCAACAGCACCAGAATCAAGTAGTAGGGGTATAGATGGTCCTTGAAAACTGATGGGTCTCGGCAAATTTTCACCAAGTCTCAAAATCTCGCGACTCAACCTTGTGGTGGCCTAGAAGGGACATCACCTTTTTTTCTCTGTGACTCCTTTTTTTCATCCCCAATTTTTTTTTTTTTCGGACTTGAAAAATCTCAGTCTTTGATCTTTAATGAGGGTCTCATTGTCTCGGTAAGTCTCGGATTTTACCATTCTATACCCCTAGTAATGACATGTCTATCTCACCAGCATGGATATTATCCTTAAAAACAGCACCAGGCAAGTGGAAGATAAGATGTCTTGAAAACTTGGTAGGTGTGCTAAAACCACAATAACAAATTGTTAGAAACCCAGGAAGATTCTAGTTTTAAGGCCCTGCACTACAAAGTTAGAGGACTCAAATCACTTAGGATGCATTGGTCAAGGATGTTGAAGTTTAGAAGATAGTTTAACAAACGTTTATACGCATGTGTAACTAACCTTGAATCCAAATCTATAATAAACTTTCTGCCGCAGGTTAAGTCATACATATCCTGCAGATGGTGACAAACATACTGCAAAAAGAAAATGACACAATTTTAAGTGGTTTAGGTGTCATTATAACACTATGGTCATGTGCATGTAAAGATACACTGTGACCAAAATTTTGAAAACATCAAAACTAGCATATAACTACCAGTGCATGTAGGTGTAACTAAAGTTATAAGTCACCACCTTTGCTTGTTAAGTCCAGTGAGACATTCCTAGGATACCAATTTTAGTAGGGGAGTGCTAACCAGCTCTCCTAATTGTGACCAGGTCAGGATACATTATTTTCTGATATCTATTTTCAGACCCAAATGACTGATCACCTACGGTGGTTTACAGTACTCTATCAAAATGAATATTAATACTCTCTTACACTGTATTCATCTGTAGATAAAAAGACATTCAAGTTAAAAGAGAACTCAAGATGTTTACATATTATGCTCTGACTGTGGTTTTCTTTGAGGAGGCAGCATGGCTGAGTGGTTAGGGCACCGGAATTGAAATCCAGAGGTGAGGAGTTCAAGTCCTGCACTGAACACTAAGCTGGAGTTGTTTCTCAGCAGAGCCTGGTTCAACTCCTCAGTCATGCTTGTAAATAGCCAACTGGTCTGCCTCCTGCCAGTTAGAATTTTTAAGCTTATTTGAAATATTTCTTCCTTTCACTTTAAATGTCACGCTTCAGAACTAGCAAGGTTTAGCTAAATTCATTGTCCACCGTAACAATTTTTTTTTCTTAAAACCCATACTCAATTTCAGAACAAAATATGATGTAGCATAATCCAGAGTGTACCTACACTCATTTTTTGGACCAATAAAGCTCATAACATACTCTCCGAAGGAGCAAGCACCTATATCCACAGCCTACATCAAGAGTACCTCATCCTTGATATAAATGTTACCTTTATAAAAGTTTCAACCATTTTGGCTCCATCCTTCCCTGGATTAAGGTCACTTTTGAACTCCAAGTCAAAGTACAGCCTACAGGCAGCCCCTGGAACGTACAAATTATGTCGTCAAATCACACATGTAACAGAACCTAAAAATACAGTGTAGCACTAAATGCTAAAGATACAAAAAGAAAGAACAAATGGAAAAGTACCTTCAGGTATAACTTCATAGTAATTTCTGTTTTCAGGAGAACACTTCCTGTCAATTAAAATTCCTCTATCAGGTTAGGTCTATTTAAAGCATGTGGTTCAAAGTAACTAAATTTATCTAAACATATGGCTTGAAAGAGTGCAGACAATAAAACTAATTGCCCTTCAACAAGACACACATCTAACTGTTCTAACTGTTGTGCTTTACTCTAGAATTTGCACTTGGTTTATTATCCAAGTAGTGATAAATTATGAGGTAAGTATCATGGTTCCACTGTTTTTGCAGTGTGACAGTGCCTGGTGGTTGCCGCTCACAGGGTTGTCATGGTTGCCCTACAACTCGGCTCTTGTGCACAGGGTTGTCATGGTTACCCTACGCGCTTGGCTCTTGTGCTCGAGGCTCCACTATCTTTCCAGGCACCTTCCCCAAGCTCATCTATTGTTGATGAGTTGAACTGATTTTTAACTAAAGTCCCTTTTTTAGGTATGTAATTTGTGATGCCCTCATGTTTTGTTCAGTTATAGTCAAATACAGCACGGGGTTCACTCTCTAGTAAACCATACCTTGTGTAGTTAAACCAAAACTGGGGTAAAGTGGCAACAATGTAGAAACGTTTTCCATCACAATCCTTTTCTCTAGCAAAGACATGAACATCCTACCAAAAATTATAAAAACTTTATTAAAATACTTCACCTTGGTCTTTAACCCTGGAAGTGTAAATTATCTCAAACACCAAATGAACCTACTGTACCTCTCATGGTTAAAAATCAGAAGGCTCATCTCACTTACTTGCTGACAAGTGTTAAGATAATCAAAGGCCATTTGTTGACGAGGGAAGGTTTCAAATATAGGTACAGGGTCATCTATCCTGATTGATTGAGAGGCATGTGTAAATCATACACTGATTATATCAATCATAAAATTAACAAAGAGTAAGCGATTGACGTGAAAGTCCTCAAAAAAATTCCTCAGTCAGTTTTTCATTTCTGTTTCCTACCTTAGATGTCTTGTGGGTATTACAGGGTTTCTGCTGAAGTCATTGGCACATCTTTCCAACTTAATCTTCTTCTGTTCCCAATTTCTGTTTGATCTGCCACATCAGGAAAGGGACACACAGGGACTCACAGTATATTCTAAACTAATGTAGAGTACTGGAGTATCATTACAATCAAATGAACCTACTGTAGTCCTCGTGGTTAAAAAAATATTCTCCAGTCATGTACTTTTTGTAATTTCTGTGATTTATTTACTTGTACTACAGTACATGTAGCACGACAAAGTATTATTAAACTTAAACTTAATCCAAGAATTACAAATCTAAGGTTTCTTCAAGCCCAAGACTTCTATAGGAGAATACAGTATCTGAACTCCCGAAAAGGTTTATACCCTTCCTGCCCTTGAGCAACATGTAGTTCCTTGGGAGTCAGCTTAATATTTAACTTTTGATAATCACAAAAACAGTCAACGATCAACGATCAACAAGATCGGGAGAACTCGAAACACCCGTGGAACTCTAGTGTAGACTACGGCTTATTTCTCGTTCTCCCGATCCCAAAACCCCACTCGTGTTTCGCAATAGAAAAATGCGAAATTGTTTTCCATCAGGAAGCTATAGTCCGGCGTATACGTGTAAATACTAGAACTCTGGTACATCAGCTGTCTACGTACCTCTTTGAACTGTCCCCATAAAACTTCCTGATCTTAACATCGCTTTTTGCCATCGTGTAAGTGAACAATTCTCATATATTCAGTCTTGAACATTGTACATGTACATGTTCACCCCTGCATTCAAAAATATTCTCAGATCAGAGAAAGAGATGAAATCCACCATGTTTTTTCAATCTTTCGCGCGTAATAACGCGCGACAGTGTTTGTGGGAAATAATACCATATTTAGCATGCTATACGATTGCAAAGCCTTCTGGGAGAGTGATCGATAACGCGTGTCTTTCACATTTCTTTACCGGCGAAACTCATGGAGGAAGTTTTGCAGTCGTAAACCAGTTTTTGCGAAGCTTTTGGAGGGTAATTTTCGCTTTGATATCAGGGTAAGATGTCAAAAAGAAGACTGGATGTCGATGGCAACTCTTCCAATTCAGTCAGCACCGCGAAAAGGATTCGAGAAGAGTTGAGGTAGGCAAGCGGCATTGTGCAGAGGGTGAAATTGGCAGCTGTTGAATCTGCGGAAAAAGTGAAAGTTTCTGCTTGAATAACTGCCTTTGCTATTCCATAGGTGTGTTAAATAAGTCTGTGACTCACAGGATCCCGCAAACTGGCTAAAGTTTACTTTCAATTGCTGCTGTGGTGTTTTTTCAGCACGGTACTTTTACACGTACAATACACAGTCAGTTCCAAACACCTACGGAATGAAAAAAAAATTGATGGAAGCTTTACTGAAGTTTACAACCATTTTTTTCTCTTCCATTAAGTTTAATAGTGCAAAATTGACTTGTTAATAATCACTTCTAACCATTTGTTAAGAAATCATACATTCAGTGTCCTAAGTCAAATTATTAGGTTGCAATTCCATGAAATAAAAGTGTTAAGCTTATGTAAGCCTCCATCCACTCGCTCAGAATTTTCCTTTCTTTATTTTTACTTTCGTTTGATAATGCTGAGTCTACTTGGTTTATTTTAATATATATTTTGTTTGTTTTGTTGTATTTTATTTTTTCTGGTATCTTAATCTAACCTTGTTGGTTTTTTTTAGCTGATCTAATGTGTTGTTATTTTCTTTCTCCACTTTTATCAGCAATCCCAGTAATCTACGTGGAAAGATCAACCCCTTCAATGGCAAGCTGTTCTCAGACAGATATTTTGACATTCTTAAGAAGAGAATTGAGCTGCCAGTATGGGAATACAGAGAAAAGTTTATGGAGAGTATGAAAGAGCACAAAGCTTTTGTTCTTGTTGGAGAAACGGGATCTGGGAAGACAACACAGGTATATAATTTACAACGTACCTATCTTGTGACAAACCCGAAATATGTCGTTGTCTCGCATGTGGATTTCTCTTACGTAAGTGGGTTTGTGTGAACAACTCCTACATGTTCACTGTACACCACTAAACATCATTGTGCCGTATTCTTGGATGGACACTTTACTCTCACAGTGCCTCTCTCCACTTAGGAATATAAATGAACACTTGCCAACTGTTAGGGCAACCTGGCACAATTTGCGGTTCCTGAAAATAGCCAGGCTCACCCCATGCATAATCTTGGAAATTCAGAGGATAACCAGTTTTGTAAGGGAAACTTTCCCCCAGATGGTCAAACCAGGCAGGCAAAATCATCCTGGCACCAGTTAATTTACCTGGTGCCTGGCCCTTAATGAAACCCCAGGGGTAATGTATGGGAGATCAGAAATAGTGACACTCCAGTGAGAAACTAAACCAGACTTCAATGCAGGTGTGAATTAGTTATCCTGTTGTTTACACGAAGTGAAAAAGTACATGAATGAATAACTCATTGACATATGATGTAATGAATGACATATTGCAGATTCCTCAGTGGTGTCTTGAAACTCGCATGGACAAGCGCAAATGTGTTGCCTGTACTCAGCCCAGAAGGGTAGCTGCCATGAGTGTTGCTCAGCGTGTCGCTGATGAACTGGACGTGATGATAGGTCAAGAAGTTGGGTACACCATTCGATTTGAAGACTGCACCAGTCCCAGAACAATACTGAAGTAGGTATTTACAGTTTAGCAGCCCCTTGAGAAAATTACCTAATCAAATAACTAATATTTCACTAACAAGGTGTTGTGTTCTAGTTTGTTGTAGTTTGTTCTGCTTGTGAAAGATGAACATATAGTGCATGTAATTGAAATTATGGAAGTGTTTAAATTATACCAGAGAGAAAACTGCATAATTTGAAGTGACCCGATTTATATTATTTTTCTCTCTGCTGATGCAAAATTGCATCAGAGACTTGCACTACATGTAGTCTACACTTCAATACCAATGATACAGGTTTCAAACTGAAGAAAATCTTGTAGGAAGAAGGGAATTATAGGCATTTCTTTGCCGATACAATACTAACCAACTTCTACAAAATAGGAGAAGCATGTCACAGTTATTAAGGATTGTTTTATTTTAGGTACATGACAGATGGTATGCTGCTACGTGAAGCTATGACAGATCCTTTGCTGGATCGTTATGCTGTCATTTTGCTTGATGAAGCTCACGAGAGAACTCTCGCAACTGATATCCTCATGGGTCTACTGAAAGAGGTAAACATACAGTGTACAAGCTGACATTTTCAGTTACTTTTATTTATATACAAGGAGATGGATGGTGGGTGGTACAATGATCGAACTGAAGGGTTTTAGACTCTGGATACAAGTCATAGGTGTAGGCTTGGGACTTTGACGTGGTGTGTTTATTTTGTTATGTTCTTTGGCAACTTGACAAAACCTCTCACCATGCATAAGCATAAAGGGTTGATAACCTGCTACTGAGTGGTATTGTTTACCCATTGAGTGTCAGGGCTCAAAAAATAGTGCCGTACTTGTCTTCCTGGGCAAGTAGATTTTCTTGCCCGACAAGTGATTTTTCATTTTACAGGCAAGTCATCCACCAGCTAAATCAGAGCAATAGTAAACCAAGACTTGCCCAGGACATGAAGCAAAATTTTAGAATTCAAGTTTCTTGTCAAGCCCTGGATATACCTTACTCACAGAAACAACACACCAAACCAGCGTCACTTCTCACATCATTTTTCTCCACAGGTCGTGCGTCAAAGACATGACCTCAAGATTATTATCATGAGTGCCACTTTAGATGCTGGAAAGTTTCAGGACTACTTTGATAAAGCTCCTCTCATGACAATACCTGGACGGACACACCCTGTGGAGATCTTCTACACCCCTGAACCTGAGCGAGACTACCTGGAGGCAGCCATAAGAACAGTTGTACAGATTCACATGTGTGAGGAAGTGGAGGGTGACATTTTGCTCTTTCTCACTGGGCAAGAGGTTTGTTCCAATGTCATTCTAAGTTTGATGAATCCTGTTCAAGTGTTGGGATTCATTCACAGCCTTAAAGTTTAAAACCACCATTTACGGCATAATAAACAGGACAATATAAAATTACTGCTCAATACAGGTAGCTTTCATTTGAATAGTTGCACTCTAGCTAAGTGTTTCAACCACAGACTTTCGAGTTAGATACAATGTACATGTAGAACCAGTTTGTACAACATCATAAACACTCCAAATGCTCAAAAATAATTTTTGAAAGCATTTATTTGAATTGTCACTCACTAGGATAGCATTCTCTGACTTGTGTCCTTAAATGTTTAGACTGTTTTTCAAGGCTTGACAATTAGCAGCTCTAGGTGTAAATATACATTCAAGGATGTGAAGATTCTCCCAGTTTAAGATCTTGAGATTCAACTGTGTATGTTATGATGTCTGCCAATCTAACTATGGCACATCATCAGCACTTCAAATTACTTTGTTCCCTTCACCCAGGAAATTGAAGAAGCTTGTAAGAGATTAAAGAAAGAAATTGACAACTTGGGTCCTGAAATAGGAGAGCTACGCTGCATTCCCCTGTACTCCACACTTCCTCCCCAACAACAGCAACGCATCTTTGACCCTGCTCCACCTAAACGACCTAATGGTGCCATTGGTCGCAAGTGTGTTGTATCAACTAACATAGCTGAGACATCCCTCACAATTGATGGTGTTGTGTTTGTTATTGATCCTGGATTTTCAAAACAAAAGGTTTGTTTTACATACAGTGTAGCTGTAATATCCTTATCCTAAGTAAAAGTTCATGTGTAAGTTTGTGGTTGTCAAGACTAATGGCTCAGACAAACAGCACAAGTTCTGTAGCAAGAAAAAAATTATCTTGTTCAAGGATTGCTTCATGCACTACAACTGAATAGAATGCTAGCAATAGATGGATTTATTTGCTCTCCAGCTACTTTGAGGGTTACATGTAATTCTGTTGTCCAAGAAGACAGTGTAAAGACAGGGATGTTCACTGTACATGCAGGCGAGCACACTAAAAATGTACACAATATTGTTATAATCTGAGCACTTTTTACCTTTGATTGTGATCATTTTTTTATGTAAACACAGGTGTATAACCCTCGCATTCGTGTAGAGTCCCTGCTAGTTTCCGCCATCTCAAAAGCCAGTTCACAGCAGAGAGCAGGTCGTGCTGGCCGTACCCGCCCTGGCAAGTGCTTTCGACTCTATACAGAGAAAGCTTATCAGAATGAAATGCAGGATAACACGTATCCTGAGATCCTAAGGTCTAATCTCGGTACTGTGGTACTGCAGCTTAAGAAGCTGGGCATTGACGACTTGGTTCATTTTGATTTTATGGATCCTCCTGGTAAGTTTTGTACTTTGCCCAGCAAGTGATTATTAAATAATGGACCATTTTGGTATTCTGCTGTGACATTCCTTTATTCCTTCAGGCTCCTAGTCGAGCAAAGGGTGCGAATTCTCTGCTGTACTGGATTACAAACTAGAGATACTTGCAATAGGCCAAGTTTGTCAAGTTATTATTCAGTCTAGCACTGAGGCTTGGCAGGGGGAATCATGTCTGAAAGGTTTTAGTGATAAACAAAATTAATAATTTATTTTTGTTATTTTCACTAAACATTGGAACCAGAGGGGCTCGGCATTCGTTTTGGATTGTGATAATGATTATTTTCCGGTGTCATCTTTCTCTAGCCCCTGAGACCTTGATGAGAGCTCTTGAGTTGCTGAATTATCTGGGTGCCCTTGATGACAACGGAGATCTGACATCGCTTGGTTCCATGATGGCAGAGTTCCCCCTCGACCCACAGCTTGCCAAGATGGTGATTGCCAGCTGTGATCATAACTGTTCTAACGAGATCTTATCCATTACTGCCATGTTGTCAGGTAATGTCAAGTGCATCAGTATTTTAACACTGTGATGTAGGAAACATGCATTTGGCATCACTAGCTATTATGCTTTGCAGGGGTTTCATTAACGTTATCAGCAGGAGGGTAACTGGGTTTTACAAGCAGGCAAAACGTTTTGAACTGGACTTCTGTATACACTGATCAAAGATCAAACCGTGAAATTAATGCTACTTTGGTGTCTTGGTATGGTTTTGCCCAGAATCAAAATGGTACCTGAAGATGCCATTTTATTTTAGTTCTGCTTAGTTTCTGTGCTCGGCTTAACTTTTTATGGCGGCTGACATAAAATAATAATTATTGTTGTTATTTTGACAGAAATTATAACATGATTATATTCTACTAAAATTCCTTAGTTCCTCAAGTGTTTCTGAGACCAAATGAAGCAAAGAAAGCTGCTGATGAAGCAAAAATGAAGTTTGCTCACATTGATGGAGATCACCTCACCTTGCTGAATGTTTACCATGCTTACAAGCAAAGTGAGTTGGACATGCAGTACCATACTGCAGTCTACACTATACCATTCAACAATTAGATGCTGAGCTCAAGATTTCTTTTGCGTGATAGTTGACAAGGGCACAGTCCAAGTAAACTATCATCCATAGAAATCGAAAGCAAATAATCTAATTGTTTTAGTATAAATCTACTAGTTAATCATTCTGTCACCTTTTCTGTTGGTTTTTACTGCCGTGAATTAAAGAGCCAACAACAAAATTTGTATTCCACACATCAGGATGTGACTTTTTTCAGTTACAAGTTTGCTTCTCCTTTTCTGTCAGACCATGAAGATGTCCAGTGGTGTTATGACAACTTTATTCAACAACGATCACTTAAGTCTGCAGACAATGTACGGCAGCAGCTCACCAGAATCATGGACAGATTCAACCTTGCACGACGCAGCACCGACTTCAACAGTCGCGATTATTATGTGAACATCAGGAAGGCACTTGTGACTGGATTCTTTATGCAGGTACCGTAACAACTCGTAGACCTTAGTGAAAATGGCTTCAGTCTGATATCCCTTTGGTCTGCAACTTTTAAAGGAAAGCTACTTACTTCCCGTGGCTGAAATCCTTCAAACCTTGCTGAAAGCCATTTTGTTAAGGGCTGCCCTTTTTCTTTACTCTGTAAATGAAAACTGCTTTCTCTGACATACCAGTACATGTATATATAGGGTACTGCACAGGCTTGAATCTAGGATAATGTGGACCAATTTCCAAATCAACCAGCCCAAAAGGGGCAAGCTTCTAGAGGGGTCTGGGCTATCTCCCTTGGAAATGTTTTAGATTTTAACTCAAGTCCCCTTTCCTGGGTTCTTGGGTCATTCTGAAAAGTCCTACCAATTTCTGTAAAACGGTGGAAACAGATATGGATCCATGCCACAACATCCTCATTACAATCTTCAGTAAAAGTACAAGTAATGGTAAAAGTATTTTACTGATGGTGTAGGGTGCAGAAAACTACAGTTCACTTACTATTTCCTGCATGTAAACCATAGCAATACAAAGAAAAAGAATAGGAAAATTAAACTGATGTGGTGAAAACCGCGAGTCTTAAGGAGGGTGGTTCATTTTACTACCTATCAAATATCTAGTTCCAAAGTATTGAGTTTGGTTGTTTGCTGCACCTTAAACTAATAATATCTGCAGTTAGGGGAACAGAGACCTTTTTAGACTGAAATCTCGAAAAGAATGAACCTGTCTTTAACCACATTCATCAGCCATATTGCAAAGCCTCTCATACTGTTTTATGATTAGACACTGAGGAGATTCAAAACTGTTTGGACTAAGAGTCATAAGTTCCCCTAACTGATCTAGTAATTTTATTTGAGGTGCCTCAGATATACTGACCATAAAATCTGTGAATCCCAACTTGCCCCTCCACATTACTGTTCTGATGAGTTAGGTAGCTCATTTGGAGAGGTCTGGACACTACTTGACAGTCAAGGACAACCAGGTGAGTTGAACAGCAGACTGGCAGCAGTTTTAGATTATTATTTATTTTTTATATCACTATTGTTCAAATCAATATACTTCATCTAGAAGAAACACCCAATCAGTGTAATATTCCAGATTGATTCAGGTTTTTGAGAACTGATGAAGACTGATGAATCAAGATAACAAGCATCTCATCTTACATTGCTAACATTAACTTATGTTGAATACCTTAAACATTTGTATTCAGAACAGGGTCTACTGCTCTCCTTCCTCCCTGTCCCTTGTAAGTAAAACTTATCAGCTTTCATAGTCTGTGGATTAAATCATCCAGGATTTTTCCTTATAATATCAATACCTTATCACACTCAACAGTGGAGGATATCAATTTGATTTATCAGCAAATTCTCATTACTACAATTAGAAGAAATGTATGGCTATTGTTAAGGAGAGTTGCTATTTTGATCTTGCACCTGATTAGTGCTTATTCACTTTTCAGGTTGTACAACTGCATCCATCTACTTGCTTGGATCACAAGCCTGAGTGGGTGCTGTACAATGAGTTTGTCTTGACAACCAAGAACTACATTCGAACCTGCACTGACATCAAGGCTGACTGGTGAGTCTTGAAAGCATATTATATAGGTACAGTGTTTTACTGGAAAATACACTATTTGAAAAATTCATACGAAACTATATCCAAAACCCAAGGCATATTTTAAATATCCTCACCAATGAGAATATTGATGACATCATTTCTTGCTTTTTCACAGTTGTTTTTTCAAACAGTCAATTTGTTTGTATGATAAAAAGAAACTTGCATGGTGGCTGAGAATATGAATTTTATTTTCAAATTGTAAAAACAATATTTTACAAACAAGCACAAAGAGTTTATGTACCACTTGAAAATAATATTCATATCTTTGCACCGCCATGCAATGCCCTCTATGTATAATTATCATCAGTAAGATACCACACAACAGTCAATCGCAGTCACTTCTGTGGAATTAGTGTGTTCATTTGAAGTTTGTTACAATCAATTCCCTTTGTTTCAGGCTGGTGAAGATTGCTGCACAGTACTATGACATGAGAAACTTCCCCAACTGCGAGGCCAAGCGTGTACTGGAGAGGATCATTGAAAGATTACAAAAGAGCAGATAAACCTGCCGAGCTATCACTCACTTTGATTGTGAAGAAAGAAAAAAACATTTCACATAACTTTGAAATCAAGACTATCAAGATATTGGCCTGCACCCAGGTATCTACACCTGTTTGCTGGAGGAAAACAAGAGAGATGAAACATCTGATACACAGTCACTTTGTTTATCAGGTTTTCTATGAGTTAGAGACTAACTTGCTTCTTCAGATGTTTCTTAGAAAACTCGAAAATGTTACTCAACTTTCTTTGCATGGTCATACTTTGTAACAGTCTAGCAATGTTTTATTAGCTTCAACCATGCCGCCATGTTTGCATGCATGTAGCTGTACGCGTTCCAAAAAGCTGGTACTTTTATAGTCTGTAGCTGTAAATAGTCTCTTTACAACTATGTGTCACAGGCTTGTACAACTTAGTTTAATAAGAAACAAAACCTTTATTGATGTTTCCCTTGTTTGTGAAGTATCCAGAGGGTAAACCTTGAAACTTCTTTTTGTTTTTCGTTGCTTTGTTTGTTTGTTTGTTTGTTTGTTTGTTTGTTTGTTTATTATAGTTTTTCCCCTCCCAGTGGTGCATACATAGTACAACCCGATATGACGACAAGGAGACATTTCCATATAGCACCGTATTTAATTATGAATACAATTTATGTCATACATGTTACTGTACTGTCTTCGGACGAGACTCGCAAAATTGTGTAGATAATTAACTTTGGGGTTATACAGAAATCTTGTCGACGGGAAATGAAGGAAACGTGCTGTTACACGATTTCTTCATTTTCGTAGGCAATTTATTTATCGAGTTTGTTGTATGTGTTGTATTTGCATTGCTATCTTGAAATTGAGTAGTGACAAGATTGTAGCCTGCGTCGCAGACGGAAAACGCGCGGTAGGTAGCGTCTTCGACGCGGGCTACCAAATTGTTGATTAATAGATGTTAGCAGATGGTGTTCTGTGAATTTCTGCAATAAAATTGGAAGATAATATAAATTTTGTGTGGTGTGTTTTTCATGGCATTTTCGAATGATGCAAAGGTCATTTTGTACATCACAGAGGTACCTATTGCACAATGGAACTTTTTAGAAGGTCGACACACGTGTGATATGCCGGTTTTGCAAAGTTCTGTTGTGGGGACAAAATGTCGTCCCCGCAACATGTTGCATGAAATTCAGCTGGTTGTCATGAACAGGGACAACATGATCTCAATTTTCAATATATCGTGTGCTCTGCTCTTGCAAACTGTCTCCGCTAGTGTGCACCATGCGTCTTATGGGTTCACACGAAGGAGCTTGTCCCTACTTCACTTTCTCGCAACATGTCTCTCAGTGTGTGTGTGTCGATCTTTTAAAGTTGGGTCTGTATTTTCATTTACTCTACTTGCAATAAGAACACGCCGTCTATACTGATAAAATTTAATGTAATGGCCCGTGTCATCGCTTAGCTTCTCGAGGAATGGCTGGCTTGAGAATGATTTTAAAACTCTTGTAGAGCGTAGAAGATAAAAATACAGCTGTTTGTGTCACTTGTTTTCTTTTATCAACATATGATTAACAAACTTTTATTCTACATTACTATAGGCTGGTGTTTACTAGCACACAAAGCATAAGCAATACGGGGAGATGTAGATAAAAAGCCATTTCCGAATTGCTTTTAACCTCTGTGTCAAAACGAGTCCTGGTAAACAACCTTTCATGTGGAAATAAGTTTTTTGCAAGACAGTGAACGTGCAAGTAAATCTCATTTCTATATGAAAGGTTGTGCACCAAGACTCGCTTTGAAATAAAGGAAAGAGCAACACGGAAATGGCTCATTGGCGCCTTTAGGAAATGTCCTAACAAAACGTGCTACTTAGCAGCACCTTACTGCGTGTGAGTACGCTCCTGAGGCTGATGTTTATGGACCAGTGTAAACCAGCCTCCTCTCTCTGCTTCAACTTGGTGAATTATAGAGTTGCTATGAAATAATTATGTGTTCTGTGTCCATTAACCAATCTACGACTCGTGTTAGTATTTGACCAATTGTTATAGCACCTTCCCTAATCACTTGGCACTTTGGCAATAAGCTATACACACCTAAGATACTTCACAATTACAAATTAATAGATCAGTTTTGTCCTTTATCCACCCCATCACCTGCTATGCAGGGCATGCTGGGAGCGAATGTCAACGCTCTTCGTCCTCCTTCGCACTGTTTATGATACATTGTACCAAAGCTTGTGCGTTGGGTTGTTCACTGACTGCTGTTACATTCCATCCTTTGGTCTTCATTGCTTCTGCTGTAGTTTTGCCAATCGCCACAAGCTGTGACAAAAGAAAGATGTTTACTGACTTCACTTTGTGATTGCCTTGCCCAGTTTCTCGCAGTCAGCCAGCCTATTTAACAGGGCCCGCGTGTTTCCGTCAGCAGTGATTCATCTTAAAAAAAAAAACTTAAATTGCACTGGCGTTAAGGGTCGTTAAGTGGATAAGTGGAAAATACCAGAAAATAACGCATACCAAAATCACCACGTCTCCGTCCCCGTTGTCCTATGCTTAGACCTTCCGTTCAGACTAATCCGTCACGAAAACGGAGCTTTTCGCAAACGCTCTTCAAACCTCAGGAATTTGAAAACGCTGGCTTTGCGTTTTACTGTGGACGGAGAAATTTTGAAAACGGAGCTTTTTAAAAACGACGTCACAATAATTTACGTGATTTTCCTCAAACGCAAATCCAAAATGACAGGTGAATGTTGCACTTTCAAATTTTTTCCAGCGTAGTGTGGACGGAAAACACTTGATACGTTTTGAGAGTGAAAACACCGGGGTAACCCAAAAACACTGACCCCCGGTCCGCGGACCCCCACAACGGACCTGGTCCGCGGACTACCCTACGGACCGGTCCATGGACTACCTCAACGGACCCCCTCTACGGACCACCCTAAAATAGTGTAAAAATAATAAATAAAGATTTCACTTATGGGTTGTCTAATAGATTCAGACTCGTGTCGGTGATTTTTCGAGTGTTACACTGCAAATGTAACAAACTTGGGTTTTTAACACCCCACCTCCCCCCCCCCCCTCCCAAAAAAAAAAATGCCTAAAAGCTGTTTTCAGCGTAAGGAGATGCCGATGGTAAGAAGGAAAGTTCTTGCCTTCCATTCGTGGCTCAATCTGGCTATGGAAGATATATTTTTAGGCCGTTTATTCTTGTTTGTATCCGTTATTCCGCTGAGTAAATTGTGAAGCCTGGAACGAGTTCACGAACCCACGGGAGGATGGGCTGAACAAATTGGCAGAGGGGAAAGAACACAAATTTCGAGGCTTCCCGGAGGTTTCCCCGTACGCGTCTTTCGTATACTTTATGGCCACAGCAAAGGAAATGGCAATGTGTAATTATATAAATTGCACCCGAACCTGAATCCAGGTCCGCCCATTTGCACAATGTAACGTTCGTAATTTCGCCGTCACGAGTAATCTCTTAGACAACCCGTAACTGAAATGTTTATTTATTATTTTTATTATATTTTGGGGGGTGGTCCGTAGAGGGGGTCCGTAGGGGGAGTCCGTGGACCGGTCCATAGGTAGTCCGCGGACCCGGTCCGTAGTGGGGGTCCGTGGACCGGGGGTCAGTGTTTTCGGGTTACCCGAAAACACCGTTTTCAAATTCCCCGGGGAAACTGGCTTTAGGGCGAAACGACCGCAATTCGTGTGGACGGGGCCTTGTGTGTCTAGTGTATGACTTCCTTCCCGGCTACAACGTCTTGGAAAGTTGAAGACCTCAAATGTCCGTTGGTCATAAAGAAGCCAGCAGGAAACACTAAAAGAAGCACAGTAATCAGTTAACCTTGACATTACACCATCCAGGAATGCTAGAAAGAATCTCTTGTGTTAAGTTAACTCCTGAAGGACTGAAAAATACGGCAAACGATGGAGCCCCCTAGAAAAAAGAGAAGTGAAAACAGAAATATAGCTTAACTATCAAGTCTTATCAAATACAGTCAGTCCATAAAAAATGTCTCACTAAGATCTCTATTCAACACTGAATTGTTGTACTACTATGAGCTGATAACAGAAAATGCAGATTGCAGACTGTTGATTGTCCAGTGAGGTTAATAGTACACCCCACCAAAATGTTTCGTTTCCCGTAGTCCTGACTTTCGTGAACGTAGATTTGTCGGCTGGTAGGTTACGAAACAAAAAGCCAAGATAAAAATATTGACAAGGAGATGTCGTTGTGACGATTGGTTCAGATTTGCAAAGCATATTAAACTTGGAAACTCGGAAACCTGGTTACACTACTGCAAGGAAAATTGGGTCGCGGTGCCGCGATGGGGCGTTTAACAAAACATGTATTGGCCTTATCAAGATTTATAGTGCGTCGCTGACAATTCACTGTCTTGGAGTTCACTTCATATTACAACCAAAAATCGAACTCGACTATTCCATGTAATTGGAAAGTAGCAAGTTGTCCCAAGATTACCTTTTCTCGTATAAAATCTTCCAAAGACTGCTTTATCTTGGAATCAGCGCATGTACTGTATACCTGAATACCGTCAAGTGCTATCTCTGCAACATAAAGACAAAATATAATCCACATTTACTGCCAACCAACTCAACAAGTGTAGTTATACACGTGTAGTTAAACTGGTTTATTAAAACAGTTGACTGTCTAAACAAGCGTCCGGTTTAATCCAACCATAAATGACTCGTAAATGGCGCACACTTGAGGAAAAAAATCCGGTAAGTAACAAAACCTGAAACCTGAGATGACATGGAGAAACACGATTCAAACTATCTGGCCATAAGGATGGTTTAATTTGCATCTCTCAATAATTTCTTAATTCCCAAATTATATAATACACAAGACATGGAGATTGTTAAGAAAATCAGTCCATATGTGGATCCTGAAGTAAACCCTCTGTTTGTCACTTTGAACAATAGTGCTCCGGGTTGTGATATTGTCGGGGAAAAGAGAGAGGCAAGAAAGCAGGTGAAGAAAACACAATGACAAGACAACAAAATGAGACACTGTACTGTTCTCTTTAAACTCATTTTTCCCCACAAGTACCAATCAAGAGCATTGTTCAGGGCACTTGCTTGGAAAACAGCCCAAATGTGTTTGAAATCCTGTACAGCTTCATAAAGTTATGGCGGCACTGTAAAGGTTGTCAGTCCAGTGGTGGGGAGGTGGGGAGGGGGGTGGTACTCACTTATAAAAGGGACAGGAGTACTCGTCATACCTTTTAGGGGTCAAAGAGTTGTTTTGGTACTTTTAAGGGTGTTGAGCCTCAAAAGCTCCACAGTGGGAGCCTTTAGCGATACCTTTTAGGGTATTGAGCTGAAAAAAGTCAGTGTCAGTTAATGTGTTGTTGAATTGGTACCTCTTAGAGTTGAAAAAAAATTTTCTTGAGCCACGCCAACAAAACAAGACCTTGGTACCTCTTAGGGGTTCTTTTCAAAATTTCCGACGAGGAAACACATCCATTTTATATGGGAGTTCCCCCACAGAGTTTTCAGATGCTTAGAACTGACATCCATTAACAATGTGTTTCACCTGCTTTGGCCATCTCACTTGGTATTGTCTCTCTTCTCAAGTTACCACATGGAAACAATAATGGACTACTGCTGGGCTTGATGGCTAAATAGCAATTGTAAACAGAAAAGAAACAATTAATCAACGATTTTATAATAAGTTATTTTAAAATTAATACTGGTCTAAGTTATCATCATTATCAGACATTATCGTAATTAGTGATAATCACGTATCAAGCATGACGTCACTGAAGGCCAAAATGACACCACACATTTCAAAATGTTGCCACCTTGAATCCCCTATCTTGGATTTCAAAAAAAATTTTAATAAGTCAAAGCGCCTCCAAAATGGATTTAAAATATCAGGGAAAATATAAGGATACAAGAAATGTACATGTAAAGAATAAAATTATCATAAAATCAAATTTGGAAACTAAATCAGAAAGTTGAATGGGTAAAAATTAAATTTGGTAAAACACCCTTCAAAATCATGGTTGCCATAGAACTGTCAAGTTATTTAATGAAACAAATGACACACCAAAACGTTTTTGTAACAAAAGATCAAAATCAGCACAGGGGGATTCCCCCCTTTCTCCTCCCAAGGCCAAAAGGGTTTGATGGATGTAAAAGTGTACATGACAAAAAAGAGAGAAACTGGCAAAAAAAAAAGGACATAAAGCACTGCAAACTAACACTGAAGAATGATTGGAACCAGAGCATCTGCACTGCCTGCGTCGTGTCCAGAACTTTCCAGTCCAAGCCTCTCACTGGCTGACAGAAATATAACAAAACTTAGTGATCGGCACAGTAAGTAGTACTTGTTATATTTAAGGAATAATTGTTGTTGTTTCCTATACATGGACCTTAAGTTAACTGCATTAGCTTATTATGAGACAATTGAAATACTAATTGACTGCTTACACAGATCTTTGCTTGTTTATTTTTTTTCAAACAACTGGTCTCTGTAGTTCTTAATCACATCCAGATGTAACTTCCTTTGACACTGACAAGTTACCCTGCTTTGTATTTATTATAATGCTGCAAGAAGACTTTAGGGTAGAAGGGTTAAAGTGATAGTTAAAAAAGTCTGTAACCACTTATAAGAAAAAATGCAACAAAAACTACAGCTACCTAGTGTAACTTACCAGCCTTTGCTGTAGCTTTTCCAACCACAAATATTGCCTTTTCTCTCCACCCTTTTACAGTCTCACATCTCCAAACTGAGGACAATAAACTATCGTCAAGTCACAACAAGAAGGTAAGGAACTACAAATAAATTTAATGTTAAAGTTTAAAGTTAAAGTTTAAATCTGAGACAAAAGTGACAATACCAGCAAAAATTACCCTTCACTGGGACAACAGAACATGCCCTCACCTTCATGTGATATAAAGTTAGTCACACAGAGCTCCATAGCTTCCACTGCACGCTGGCTTGTGAGAACCATACCTGCACACCACAAATTTTTGAGCAATTTATTTGATATCGCTAGAAACACTTAGCATTTATTTGCATTATTCAAATTAAATTAAAATTTGTAATCTCTTTGTTTTTGTTTTTCTTAAAGCTGGAAAAGCCTGTTGAACTAGTCAGTGGTAGATGCTGGTAGAGAATTCCAAATTTTAGTACCTTGATAGAGTGAAGGAAAAACTAGGGTACAGTCTTGGGAGGGACCTTTATTGAGTTCTTTAACTTTCCCCTCCCTTTATTCAAGCAAGGAATGTTTCACCTTCACTGTGGCACCCGGGGTGGGGGTACTCCCTATAATGGCCTATATGGGGAGGCTCTACCCGAAAGGGCTACCTTTTTGTGGCTTCAGGCATATAAAAGGGTAGGGATTTTGCAAGCTGAGGTGTATGAAAGGGTATGGAAATCTGTCATTTAATTATTTTTAAGGGCCTTTAATTAAAATATTTGGAACAGATGCACCTTATGGCTGTATCGTTTCATTTATTAGGCACTATTTGAAAATGACAAGAAGACTTGTCTTCCTTTTTTGGCAGTTTATTCATAATACGGGTTAGTTATGAAAGTATGTGAGAGGGGTTCCTTTTTTCATTTAAAGGTATACCAAAAGGGTACCTTTTCTGTCAAAATGGTAAACAAAAGGGTAAGGGGTTGGACAGCCTCCCTGTATAGAATTTTGTAGAGTACCCCCTGGGCTGTGGTACATGTAGCACCCAGGTCTTCTTCGCTTATAACACCCCCTTCTCCAACCCTGGAGGAAATTCTGCTGCAGACAAAGGTTTCAATTGGTTTTTATATAGTACCTTCATATTTACTTGGCTCCTCGAGTCTTTTAGTCAGCTCCTGTTGGTTATCAAACTTGAATGAAAGGACTGGAATCGAGAAAGGTTCAAAACCATGAGCCTGAAATTCCTGACAAATGAAGGAAAATAAATTATCACTGTAATTTAATTTAAGATGTAGCATATAATCCACTACTGAAGAAGAGCTGCATTTAACACTTGTAATTATTACAGTTGAATTACTATTATTTTTACATTACGTTTTACCATAAAAAAGTGGGGGAGGGAGCAGTCCCTACCCTGCCTGGTCCCTGATAAGATTGCATCATAAAGTAGAAAAAAAGAGTCACCTTTTCTCTAATTTCAGAAGAACTCAACTGAGTTGCAAGATTGATATAAGCCAGTCTCCATTTTGAAGAATAATGCAATGACTTACGCATTATCTTGCTGCAGGAAACATCCATACCCTCCCATGGAGGAATTTTCCATTTAAAACCCCAAACCACCCCCCTCTCTCCTATGCTCATCCCTCTGGGAATTCCAGTTTTGGTTTATACATAACTCTTATTAACTGAGCAGGGGGTCTGTATGGGAGAATCTTGACCAAGGTTGTGAGTACAAATGGCCGAGGTCAAGATTCTCCCATACAGACCGACTAAGCTCAGTTAATAAAATGTTTATTATGTGGCAAAAACTTAATTCATTCAACGTAACTGGTTTGCACTAGCTCACACTTTGATTGAGAATGGCAATGAGCTGAACTTAAAACTGCCAAAGTCCGCTCGTCCTCTTTACTTTTTTCTTTATATAATAATTTCTTGAAAACTTTCGGCTTTAGAGACCCCCACTCCCTTTGAATTTCCAATAACTTTCCTTGATGTAGGTATTTATACTTACTAGAAACACACGCTGTGCTGGGGAAGGGGCAGGGAAAGGTCAAATGCACATAATTTCAGGGTGAGGGGGGCGTGGGGGTGACATAAGTGCACCAAGTAATGCATCAGGTCCAAGTACATTTACTGGTCGACATTTTTGAACAACAAATGAAATATTAATACTCGGCGCACTTACACAGCATAATTTTGACAATTCTCTCACCCCTGGGCCCTGCTGAAGTAAGCTTATCATAGTCAACTTTTCGTAAGCTTGAATGTTTAGGGATTATATGTTTATGTATATGTTAACAATCACTTGGCAATACTGCTTAATTCTTTTATTTGTGTACTAGTATATTTACACCTAAATCTGTTCCTTACCTTATGGTATTCATCTTGTGCAGGCGGTGCAGTAGGGGAACGAAACAATGCAACCACCGGCGCCATATCAACAAACTTTCGAAACAGAGAACTTTTGCCTTCGTTATCTGAGTTGTTCCACCTTCAGGTCTTGGTCTGTGATATTTTCTTGATCACAAGGCGTTTTATTCCTTTGTTCGTTGATTTATCCCTCACGAAAAATAATTGCATATTTTCGGCCACTGCAGCCGCCATATTGGTTGGTCCGAAAGGAACTGGAGCCGAACGACAGCCTATTCTCGCCCCCATACCCTTTTCGCTCTCCGCCATAATGTATGTGAATTTTAATAGCTCAATTTGATATTTGCCTGCACCTAAGGATACAAAAGTAGACAGGAAAATAGTTTTCTGATCAAATCTAAGGTAGCTTTCCTGAAGAGTATTCTGTTGATTTTTAAATTATCCATATATTTTCCTGATTGAGGGAAACATGGTCAAAGCCTTCGAACTGATTTTACTGAAAAACGGGGTGAAGTCATTAAAAGCCGGCGACTGAAATGCTTTCACTGGTCAGATATCGAATGTTTGCAGATTATGAATGTTTTAGATTACGTAACAGAGACCGAGGTAACTGGGAAGGGGGAAATGGGGGCGAATAGAGGGGAACGTCGAAAGAGCTGAAGCAGTTTGGCCGATAACTAACTGTGTAACTTGGTCGAATACCATTTCGTGTTATCGGGAGGTGTCTGGAGAACTTGTCAAAACAGCGTTCAGCACAACAAGTCAATTGTTCACTCAAACGCAACTAAAACATTAGGAACACACTAACAATATAATGGTTCCCAAAACAATGATTACAAATATAGGCCCGTTTATAAAAGTTGATGTTGGCTCGTGCGGGCCGATATAAACGGTGTTATATCGTGAAGGGCTCTTCACGGCGTGCAGGGAGGCAAGAGTCTCACTTAACCTCTAGATTGAAGAGAAAACATTGTCAGGAAACAAACAGAGAACCGTGCATAGTGTGTGTAGATAACCAATACTGCTGTTTTTCTGTGCTGGTTTGTGAACGGTTAAGCGGCAAGTCGTGAAAATCTCAGCCGAATCTCTTTGATTTTGATGCTGTACTTGAGTGAATGGAATGCATGTAAGTAGTCTACAAAGCCTTAGAACATTCGTAATGGGTCATGTGTAATTTGCGCAAAATGAATATGTCTTTTTGAGTAAGTAGATTTCTTCGTGAAATCACAGTAATAGGCTTGAAAGAAGAGCAATATGTTTGAAAGTGATTATATATCAAGGGTAAAAATTGTGATACCTCTGTAATTCTTATGTTCAGTTGCTCTGTAACAGGAAGTTTTTTATGCATACGGAGGTTTCATCAAAATTCTTTACAATTTCCCGGTGAAGCCTTAACTTTTCATCAGTAAATTTTGAAAACGCGGCATCTACTACATGGATTCTTCTCCCGATAGTGATTGTTATTTTGTTCCATGATATGCACGACAATCAAATAAAATTCGCATCAATCGTGTCTTTTACTCTCAACATATATGCAAATATTTTCAAACTGATGGAAAGCAATGTGAAGATCGGCGCTAAAAATGCTTTGGGATTTGGCTGAAGAAAGCTCAGCTAATTTTTCGACGAGTACTAGCAGTCATCTATCTATCAAAGTGTTTTCTTTTTTATCTTCTCATGAACGTGTTAGCCGCGAAGAAAAACAGATATGAAGTGAATTTAAGTCCCGTGCATATAGTTTTTTTTTTTCTTTTACTGCTTATCATTATCATTTTTTCACCTTTAATTCTTGTGATAATGCTTATCAGCATACCGCCGTATTTACTTCTCTAAGGTATCCTGACTTTAAAGAAACCAAGAAAAAATACTCCTTAACAAAAATATCTATTTATCGTGTTTCCGAAAGTATTTGCCGATACAGCTGGATAAGATTCGGGGCCTCGGCGACAACCTCGCTTCAATTGAAGACTCGCTCATAATGAGACAAGCAGTGATTTTTATCAACCCTGGTCCTAACAATAAACAGCCCAAGTGTGCAAAATCAGTAATCGCACAATTTCCTCCTACACAGCGGGGGTCCAGTTTTAATTTGCAATTTGAACACTATCAGCTGCTAAGATATGAAAAGAAAATGAAGAATCTGTTGTGTAACATATAGCTGTTATACAATCGAACCGGATCAAAACGACGTATTTATCAGGTCTACAATTTACTTTGAAGCCTAAGTACATAAAAAATTCAGTCACTTGAAAAACTCACAAAAAGCCGCTAACCACATTTATATAATTTGAAATGATGACATTACTATGTCACAGGTTAGACCAATGGCTGCTAAGCACCAACTACACCGATATTTCTAAAAAAAAAAAACCTTTTTCTTAAAATGTTATCTACCATTGGCTATTTCTATCAATGAATACTCTTGTTAGATGATACATACTTGAGACCAGCAGCCGCTAATGGACTTGGTGCCTCGTTCTGGCACACGGCTGTTTTTCAGTACACTGTTGAAATCAGATAAAAAAAGAAACCTCAAGCAAACTAACGCAGGAAGTACTACTCGCAATAAAGTGTCATTTTTTTAACAGGATAAATTTCTTTTTGACTTTGTTCAATCTGACAGCATGCGATTATGCTTTTGACTTTCACACAAAGCAAAACCAATATAGAACTCACCTCAAAATTAATTAATTGGATGTTTTTTGTATATTTTTGACACCATTTCTCAAAGAACTTCCGCACGAAAACACTGTTAATCCTAATTGAGTCAAATTTTACAACCAAGTGATTCATATGGTAATATTAGCGGTGAAAACCTTATCTTAATTGCGGTTGCGCGAACTAATCGCCATATCGATCGCGTGCCACGTTTTTGCCTTTCCGCACTTCTGTTTCATGTTTGCCGAAAACTTCGCCGCTAGCATTCACTTAACGTTTGATTCAAGTAATCTTTAATGGCTGCCTCTTTTACCATCGGTTTAATGTACATGGCTGAATCCTGATGTACTGTACTTAACTGTAAAGTTTGGTTCATTTAGATGCCTAATAGTCCTGGTCGACATTTGGAGAAAGCTTGGCTACCTTGCATTGCAGAACAGCTTTTGAAGAAAAAACATTAGATCAACATTTGAGAAGGTAAGGTCGTGGTCTTTGCGTTAATCTCCTTCGAACAAGAGCGTTTTTACGTGGCTTTGCTGAAAATATAAATTCCGTGCTGATTTTGCTAGGGTTTGTTGAACGAAAACATTAATAAAACAAGAGAGGGATATCGAAAGTGATTGTCATGCCTACTTTCAATACATTTTTAAATAAGTTTTCCACCACTAAAGAAGTTAATTCATGGTATTTTGAGTTATTTTGGCCACTTACAAAATTACCTTTAAAGTTGAGCTGAAAATAATAGTTTCAGGAAACTAAGATAGAAAAACAACAGGATGGTTAAGGATGGAGAAGATTAATATGGTTATTACAAACGAAAAACTTGAAAAATTTAGGCTAAACTTTTTAAGATGCGCAAATCGTGACGTAGCTCCTTTACAGTTGTGTGAATGACATCTCGAATCATTTTGTTCTTTCATCTGTTTTCAGAAGGTGTTATTTTCATCGCCGTTTTCCTCTCTACTCCAACGTTTATCACAGTGACAGGAGCTCCAATTCAGCTGCATTCGGCAATGGTTCTCGCAGCTTCCGGCTCTAGAAGGCACACAGTCGCTCCTGAACCTGGTCCCGAGTGGCAAGTAGCCAGGCATCAGTGGGGATTATCTTGGCAACTACACTGGATAGGACTGGGTCTGGCGTTTGCTTTCCTAGCCTGCAGGTCCTTGTGGGCAGTAATTCGGTCTCCCGATGTCAATAGCCGTTTTGCTCGGAGAAACCTCTTCTATGCAATCAACTGGCTTCTGGTAGCACTGGGCACCACAAGGGGTTTGTATCTGATGCTTGACCCATACGAGTCAGGAGAAAACATCGCTAACTGCCCTTTATGGGTGGTCAGACCTCTTTTTGGCATCGCATTTCCCTGCCTCATGTCTGCATTTTGTCTTGTACACGTTGCTTTCTTGGAAGTGGCCAAGATTAAGCTCGTTTCGCCAAAACTCAGCAGCGTCCGTTTCATTGGTGGCATAATCCTCGTGCATTTTGCTGTTGTCGTCGTGTCGGATACAACCACCGCAATCCAAGCAAACAGAACAGAACTGTTAATTGTGTGCCAGTCATTCTTCATAATATGGGGCCTTCTTAACTCAATCTCATTTATTTACAGTGGGACACGAGTAGTGGTTAAAACTCGCAACATTAGAAATCGCATTTGTGACATGGAAAAGACTGAGTGGAATCTGCAGGTGCGTTCAGTTGATCAAGCTGGTGCAGTAACTGAAAAGCATGAAGATACAGCTAAAAGTCCAAACACACTAGAAAAAGATCGCAATGCAGACGGTTTAAGAGTCACTTACACTGTACAGCCACCTACGTTTGGTAATCATCTTACCGCGGACGCTGGAGACACCCTTGGCAAACAGGAGGTCTCGAGCCAGGAACCAAAATCTACCAAAAGAAAGAAACATTGTAATGCTACTTTTGCTCCCACCAGGAGAGAGCGTGCCTTGCAAAAAATTGCCAGTATCACAGTAATGGCAAGTGTTCTAAGCATTTCCTGCTGTGCTCTTCAAGTCTATTCCTTCTTTGGAGTTTATGGCGCCTATTCCACGATTGTGTCACCCAAGCCGTGGCCGTGGCTAGCATTCCAGACGTCCTTTAGGTTGGTGGAGCTGTCCATGGCTTTCATGTTATCTTACTGCGTTCTTCGCTCAGATGCTTGTTGTACACGAGGTCTACTTACTCGGTTAGTCAGCCTCAAGAGAGAAAAAAAGACTCGAACTCCTCGCATAAAAATAATCCGAGTCAAAGATCCAGTGCAGGGTGAACTTGCATAAAAGATGTCTACTTGATATGACTCGATCTCAGTCAACCCGGAACCTAATCCCGAGCGTACTCAACAAAGTTTTATGTTCCGCCCGTAGGGCCAGCCCCTTACTCTTTTGTATACCATTTTGACCGAAAAGATACCCCTCTCGTATAACTTTTATTGAAAAAATGTGCCTCATTCATAACCAGCCCGTATTATAAATAAATCGCCAAAAAAAAGAAGTCTTCTCGTCATTTTCATGTGGTGCTTAATAAATTAAATGATATAGCCGTAAGATGCGTCTGTTCGAAATATCTTAATAAAGGCCTTTTTAAATAACTAAATGACAGATTTCCCTACCCTTTCATATACATCCACTTGTGAAATCCCTGACATTTTATATGTCTGAAGCCTGAAAAAGGTATCCCTTTCGGGCGGACCTCACCGTATAGGCCATTATTGGGAGTACCCCCTGAACCTAAATTGGATGTCTATCACAACCACTAAAACAATTTCTAGAGTTTACGTTAAAACATTTAGAACCTAGCGCTACAAAGGGTCGAGCTAGTGTAAGGAAAATGAGCCGTGACTTTCAGGTCGATTAGCTATTGATGACAACTCAGCAATCTGCAGTTAATGCATCAACAAATTGTTCCCTTTCAATGAATAAACATTTAATCGTCGTTCTTTCTTTTTAGAAACTCATGACTATACTTTAATTTTTGGCCTGCATAGATAAAAGATATATCTGAGAGGATGCTGGTTAATATTGAAAAATAACTAAGACAGACACTTTTGGGACTCGTTGCTGATGTTGGTAAATATCACATTTACGACCTGGCTTCAATTCTCATGTAAAATTTCATTATGGTAGCTGAGTAATTAGCCCATTTCCGAATAACCTTTAGCCTCTTTCTCAAGGCGAGTCTTGGTGCCCATCCCTTCATATGAAAATGAGATTTCATTCACACGCAAATTGAATTCATCCTCAGATGAATGGTTGTGACCAGGCCTCGCTTGATAGAGAGGCTCAAGGGAACATAGAGATGGGCTATTAAAAAATGGAATAGCACCTTTTCTTAACAGCTGGCACTTTGAATTTCAATTTTATGACTGCGTTACCAAATCTCTGGAAATGAATTGTCTACGTTTTGTTCTATTATTTTCAACAAAGTCTGTTCAGGTGTAGCTATATGTTTGGTTACTTAGCAACAGGAATTTCTATAGCATTCAGCTTGGCTGTGGTAACAGATCGAGTTAAACACTCGGTTAATTAAACACCTGACTACACCAAAAAATAGGATTTCATTTGAGTCGTAATTCATCACTTAAAGAATGCAGCATTCGTCAAAAATATTCATGTGGAATATTGAAAAGGGAGGTATCAGAAAAAAGACTTGACGATTCCAAACAGGCTGCTGCCTTAGCTTCAGGAACAACATAGAAAGCATACGTCAGGGGTGGAAGGATCAGGGGATCGCCTGGCGGAACTGGATTCGGTTGGAAGACTGGAAATGACGAGTTGGCACCCATCACAAGCAAGTTTTCATTAAGTCTCATCTTCCTACAGAGCGAAAAAAACAAACAAATGCTGATGAACGTTTAAACCATCATTATTGTGTTGTTAGGTGAAATTAAATTTCCATTGTACTGTATTATGCTAAATTACTGTCTAAATCAATCTGGTGTTATAACTGGTTTCCAATTCTACCATTATTAGCATGAACAAGTGACGTATCAGTTCGACGCGCAATCTTAGGACGTCCCTCAGGACGTCTATATGGCAATCGGTTGACCATTGGTCGTTAGACGCCAATGGTTAACCCCTAAGACTGCGCGGAAGTCATCGACAACCTTCGCTTATCTTCGAAAATCTTCGGTCAGTAATCTTCGGAAATTTGCGAAAAATGTTCGCAAACACGGTTTCTTGTGGCCTTCAGGCAACTTTTGGAGAATCTTCGGAAACCGCTTGAGATTAACTTTGCGTTGTCCGTAGCGTTTCGGAAATAGAAAATAATATGGGATTTCTCATCGAGAGCTCAACTCGAAATAAAGTTGAACACGAGAAGAGGTTTTCCATATCTAAAATCGAGCATGTATAACTTTGCTAATTACAAATTCAAATAACGACGTTTTGACGCTTTCCGAAGATTTCCAAACATTTTCCGAAAATTTCCGAAGATTCTCCAGAAGTTTCCGAAGACCCCCTGTCCGAAGGCCAAAGCATTTTCCCGAAATATTCCGAAGATTACCGAAGATTTCTGAACATAACCGAATGTTGCCGAAGAAGGATCTGAATGTTTTAATCGGCTTTTCTCAGGGCTGGAAATCCTGAAAGAAGAACAGCGCAGTTGAAGTAAATATTTTGTTTTTGATAGTTCTTTATTTCAGCAGATTGTGGCACGTGTAGGTGTGAGCCATTTAAATAATTATAAAGCTCACTTTCGGTTTCACCTTTCACAGAAATCGAGCGATCTTATTACTGAAGACATGACAATTTTCTACACATTATCACATTACCTTGTAGTTAAAAACTGTTCGCTCATCGGTTCTGCTGACTTTCATTAAATTAGAACCCAAAAATTAATGACCAACCTTGAAGTTATGCATCCCTCTGGACTAAAAAGGTATTCATCGACACCAGATTCCCGAAGATTTTGTCCCAACTGCAGATCAACTGGGTTTTTTGGGTGCAAATTCATGGCCAGAACTGAGACAGCACCCCGCTTGTAAATCCTGCAAGGCCGAGAACAAAATACAACCACGACTTTTACTTCTTGGTATACTTATTCGCGTGAAAGACAACAACAATAACAAAAGCAACAAAAAAACTTTTATTTCACCCCGGAATTAGAAATAATTGATTACAATTAGCTCCCCCGGGAAAATCTCGTGTGATTAGAGACCTTAAGGGCCCATTAACCGATCTTTTCGAGCCGTTGCTAAGGAAAATTTATTCTCATATAACCTCATCATTTTTAGTTAGTTCAGAGTTATTTCATGTGTTTTAACTTTGCCATGATTAGTAACACTAGTGATGACGTCATCAGGCCACGCCCATGGTCATGTGACTAATACTGAAAAAACGCAAAGGCTCTTTGGCAAATTACTTTATCGAGATTTTTTCCATTGATTTAATATTTCAATTTAAGTCATCATTACGCTATGCATAGATTTTGTTTCATTTCTAAAAGGTCAGATTTTGAGAGAATTTCAAAATATTAAAAAATTCGTAATTTTCTGAAAAGAGCATGATTTTGAAAAAGGAATGCATAGCTATCTTTTCAACGTTGGCTTTGATCGAAATCCGTCGAAAAAGGCTGGATCTAATGAAAAACCGCGTTTCCTTTAGCATTTAAAGAAACCGGAAGTGCGCCCGATAGATATTGGAAGTTACCCTATCAGCGCGTGCGCAATTTACACTACCAGCGTTCTTCGGTAAGATCAAACAAAGCCACACGGAGTTAGCTTTTATCTTTCTATTGCTCTTGTTTTTCTGTCTTTTTCTTATTGTCTCTGCTTGTACTTTTTTTACTTTGCATTTTGTGAAACACAAAGAAAAACATCTAAAATGTAAGCGAATTTGGAAGTTATTGAGTTGTTTTTATTTACCGCGCTCAGGCTGACGTAAGTAACCGGAAGTGAAATTTCACCTCGTTAGCAACGCGCGCGAGCACGCGCATAAATCGGTTAATGGGCCCTTAAGATACACGTTCAGCGTAAACGTCCAACCCGCTGTTTGAATTAGACGTTTGCAGTTTGCCGTTCGGACGTTAGTCCATTTAGATTGGAGTAAATTGGAGGCAATAGAAATCATCCTATCAATGCATTGGTATTGTCTAAATAACGTCAATATTGAAAAAAAAAAACCAAGAGTTTTTTCTCTAGTAGGTGTAGATTTCTAAAGAAAAAAGGTTTAAGCCGGCTCCATATTAGATTTCCACTTAGGATCAGTGCCGTTTTACAAATTAAACAACAACAATTTGCTAGGTAATTACTTATTTGCCTAAAAATTATAGCCAATTGGTAGAAGAAGTATTTGTACGTGGGATAAAATAAAATTCAAGGCAATAAAGCTTGAGGCAAACGACTTATGTGAAAACCCTCTTCTTGACGTTCAAAACGCGAGACGAAAACCTCAAACGTGACGTCTGGCTTTGGTCACGTGAATCATAGCGGTGGATCTAAAAGTGTCTATTGAGAAAGTCAGGTGACTCTCGGATCGATATTCAATTTAACATTTAGCACTCGAAAGCCTGCATGCTAAATGTATACAATTAAAGAACGACATCTTCTTACCCAGTCTTGGTGCAATGGGCAAAGATTCTCACCAGTTCGGGACGATGGTTGCCACGGTCTATTCCAAGGACTTTAGTGCCAAACAGTCTTTTATGCAGGACTGCTAACCAATAATCCTGAGTGGATACAAAAAATGGCGTTCTACCTCCCAACTCAAATTTATTTTCCCATTGGAGGTGAACGTGTCACGTGTCATGGATCAAAACTCACTAACTCCCTAGAGAAACAACAACTCGAACTTTGGGCTCGCACGTGATCAGGTCATGCACCTTGAAACCGCGGCAAATTTGAATGCCAGCCGGCGTCAAGTTGAGAGGTATGAAAAAAAAACCTAATGACTGGCCCCAAGGGAAACAGTGACTTTTATGAGGGGCTTGGGGAAACAAAACTCACTCTTTCCCAAAAATGGGTAACACTACGCATATCCGAGGTTGAAACATGGTTTGACTCTTAAAGCAGTCAATAACCAAGAATTTAATTTGGAGAAGTTTATCTTGCAGAAAATTTTGAAGATTATTTTCACTAACTGTAATTTAAAATAATTATAAATCTCAGAACAGACGCGTCAAAAAATATTGTAGGTAAAAACCAGATACTACATACCAGCATGTCCACAAAAATTTGAAACCATGGAATAATTTGGTGCTTGCATTCTGTATTATTCTTTCCTTTAGTATTAAACGATCCTTATAAGTGCTCACTGATCGAAGAATCGAGGTTTGTCGCTCTTTTAAGAGCGATTTCACAAGTAAAGGACTCGCAAGTAGACGCAAGTTGAAAACTTGGGTTTACTTGTTACTCTGTTTGGCCAGGCCCCTAGTGCACTTGCGTTGACTTGCGATGACTTGTGCTCACTTTGGTCGAGATCAAATTTGCATGCAAGTTGACGCAAGCTTTTCACCGTTTGGCCACCCAACCTAAGTCAACGTAAGCTGAGTGGCGTCCATTCGTTGTTATAGCAACCTATTAGCCAATGAAATACAGGATATGTCTGCCTTGAAATGGGTTTTTTGCGACTCGCATGCACTTGTGAGGAAACTTGCGAGTCTGTTTGGCCACCCAACATAAGTTTCTACGCATGTGCATCTTGCGGCTACTTGCGACTACCTGCGAGTCCGTTTAGCCGGGGCTTAATTGTGTCAGTGAATGCGACGGCAATTACGGGTTTACACCACGAGGGATAGTTGAAGCCCCTCTCAAAATTGCACGAACCTTTTAAACAAGGGAGATTTGAAAGAATTTTCAAACATCACTAGTGGTGTATTTTCACTGCTCGAGTTTTCAATTGACTACTTATTTGTTAAAGGACTGAGAAAAATAAGAACGCCGGGCCTGTATTAACTTGCACTGCAGTGTAAATTAAACGTTTACGTTATATTGGCCTGCTAGTGCTCTTGGTCAGCCAAACACAAGGAAGAAACTTAGAATAGAATAGAATAGAATAGAAAACCTTTATTTTAACACGATAAGTTTTAAAGCTAAAAGCTTGTGGGGTCGTGTATAAAATAAAAGAAAGACCTAATAACAACGTAATAATAAGTTAAAATTAAAAACTACTGACCTTATAAGAACCTGATCAATTTTTACAATATTTACACGTCATAAAACGTTCAAATTTTCTCATTCATATCATAAATTAATAAACGCATGGTGAGAGCGAGGGCTTAAGGCCAACAGACTTACAGGATTTGGTTCCAAGTCTTGGCCAAGCAATGAATACTCTCCTCTAAACATTGACTGCCTTATAACGACCTTATAACCATGTTGAGCTACCAAACCGAGTTTGTTTAACCACCTAAAATGTAAGAAGATGCGGAAAAGATAAGATGCCAGAGAAGGGGAACTGGGATTTTGTCCTGAGTTTATAAATAAAGGACAAGGTATGTAGACCATACATAAACGAGAACGGTTGGTATTTGTAACGAATATTAAGATTCGATATGACGGCTCAAAAATATAATTAAAAATTTTAATTTTTAAAACTAAGGAAGGACTAAGGGCCAACTTAGGGAAGTAAGGACTAAGGGCTAACTGAGGGCCGTGCTGAGGAATATTGGCCAGCGCAGCGAGTCCGTACAAAAACGTTTTCTTTTTTGTTAAATTGCAAAACATTGCAAAACCAGCGTCAGGTTAATGTACAACGTAGGGATACAGAATAAAACCGGCCTAATAGCTTAAAACAGACCGAAAGGGCGGACGGCTTCAATGGACCTATGCTCCACACGTACTGGAAAGGAATATGTCAAGTTAAAATACCGGAAACAACTCGGGGGGTGGGGGTCCCGTATAAAAAGAACAGGGTTGTTCGTCGTACCTTTTAGGCGTTAAAAAGCGGTTTTGAAACCTCTTGGAAAGTTCAGCCTTAAAAAGTCCGCATCAGGAGCTTTTCTGATACATTTCAGGGTATTGAGCCCAAAAAAATCGACATGATGTAATGTGTTGTTTTAGAATTGGTACTTCTTTGGGGCAAAAATATAAAGCCACGTCCACAAAATAGAAACTCGGTACCTCTTAGGTGTTCTTTTCAAAATTTCCGACCGGCACCTCCGTCCTTTTTATGGGGGAGTCCCTCCGGGGAAACAATAGCGTGTTTAGAAAGATCAAACAAGTGCAGCGTGAAGATGTGAGTAAACAAATCCATACTCACAAAAAGCCAGATACAAATCGGTCTGACAGTCCTTTAGCGCCTCCTCCGGCGACATTTGCAGTTTCACCCAACCACCTGGGAAGATTAGGAGCAACTTGGTCGAGAACTTCATCAGCCTTGTCTAGGCTTCGATGCAATGAATCTAATGCCTGTGGTACGAAGAATTGGGGTAGGGAGCTTTCCACGGCTTTCATATCATAACTGACAAAGAAAATTGGTGAGTCAACTTAGGACCAAAGGATCGCACGGGTGCCACATTTTAACACGTCTTCTGTAAAACTGAACGCAACAAGAAGTATTTCTACTCCATCCTGGATTAGGTACTAGTACATGTCTTCATTGCATGGTTACCCACATTATTAAATTCACCGGTGCCCACTAATACACCTCCGTGGGAAAAAGCACTGTGAGTGTTAAGCCTGGTTTCACTAGCAGCCCAAGCACAAGGGCAAGCACAAACGCAGGCAATAGGGATGACCCAAGTAAAAACGAAATTCGACGCAGACACAAGCACAAGCAAAACCATCCGAAACTTCCAAACTGTTTAGGCGCGAGGTAATCTGGATCCAGCGTTTTCATTGGCGAAACTTAACCACGTGTGGTAAATATTCTTGTGCTTGTGTTATGCCTGATCAGTATTTTGTTTTCACTTGTTGCAGCGCAAACGCAAGCATAAGCGCAAGCACAAAAAAAAGGCAAAATTTTAATCCTTGCGCTTGTGCTTATGCCTGCGTTAAGGCCGTTTGCACTGTGAAATAATAATTATTGTGCTTGCGCTTGTGCTTGCGTCGCTAGTGAAAACCAGGCTTAAAGTGTCTTGCATAATAATACAATGCAATGTTGTCAGTCAGGTTTTGAACTCGGACCGTTCGATTCGGAATCTACTTCAGTCGGAATCTAATTCAGTCTACGAACCTCCGAGTTCTCAAGTTGTGGTGTGAAATATTCTTCTTAACATTATTATATTGATGTAAAATAAGTGCACTCACTGATGCCAAGTGACTGCATCGATAGAGGATTGACCTTTCTCAAGAAATCTGTGAAGGTAAAATAATAATTGTTAAGGTCAGCACATACTCGAGGACATGAAGCGAAGGCATCCTGTAGCAACAGTTTTCCTCGTGTGACACGCCAGCTTTTGCGAAAACGTTTTGTTGCGGGAAAAACAACACGGAGCTTAAGCAAACCACGGCAGCAACGGCAAAAAGAATGTCACCGAACAAAAAGTTTTAATGAGCAGAATAGCTGGGCACGTGCGTTATAAATATTTGTGCATTTCATAGCCGTCCTCTTCAAAACAACAACGTGAAATGACCAAGTTTGGTGTATTTTGAAAAACGTGAACTACGACGGCTAATTTATCGTATTTTGCGTCTAGAATTGATCGCTGTCGTTACATCAGTCTTTAGTTTGAGTAGGGTTTTAGATCACTCGGCTTGAACAGTTGTAGATAATTGCGAGATTCAAAGGTAAATCGCTCACCCTTTCAAGTAATGCGTGGAACGTCCTCCTGGCTGTGTTACATCAGGTCCAACTAGGAAATTTTTAACGCTAGGTAAGCTTGATAAATGACTTCTTAGTGTTTTAAAGTCTTCAGCAAGTTGTTCAGATGAAACGTTTATATTGAAATGCTTCTTCATGTAACGATTTGGCTCTGACGAGAAACGAGAGAAACCACAACACAATCACATTACCATTGGTAGGTTTTATGGTTGACAACCAATTTCTATGTTGAACAAAACTTGGCAAGGGCTAAAAGACGATTTACCGGACAAAACCAAACCGTAAAAAAAGGGCAGCTTGTTTTACAGAGTTGTGGGGTCTTGAGAGCGATTTCTTTGTCTTGTAAAACAAAATATCAAGAATACAAAGAAGTCAAAGAAAATTTCTCTCGACGTATTTCAGCCATATTTTAATAAAGAGATTTCTCTGTTTTAAGCCCCGGCCGAACGATCGCAACATCTCAACGCAATGTATCGCAACATTGTTGGGCGAAACATGTTGTGCGCGTTTAGCCGTCCTATTGCGACGTGTTGCGACATGTTGGGTGTTGATGGGTCAGGTTTGAAAATGGTCAAATTTTTCATGCAGCAGTTGTGTATGTCGCAACTGGTTGCAACAGGGTGGCTAAACGCGCGCAACATGTTGTGCTCAACAATGTTGTGACTTTTGCGTTGAAATGTTGCGATCGTTTGGCCGGGGCTTAATGACTTGAACTCGGTAGTTCGCAAAAAAAAAAATTGTGAAAGGCGCGGTGGCCTCATCGTTAGCGCGCTCGTCTCCGGATCTAACGGTCCGGGTTCGAACCCTGATCGGCCGGGGACATTGTGTTGCGTTCTTGAAAAAGACATTTTACTCTCGCAGACCCTCTTTCCTCCCGGTTGTATAAATGGGTACCGGCGAATTTAATGCTGCGTGGAACCCTGCGATGGACTAGCATTCCATCCAGGGGAGAGTAGAAATAATCTTAGTCGCTTCATGCTACAGAAACCCCAGATGAGCCCCAGCCTGATGGACCACTTGGCTTGTGCGCAGACGTGACCTTTTTAGTTCGCAAAATCTCGTGATTAATTAATTGATGTGCTTGCTGCTGACAGACTACGGCATTTATTATGTAAACTGCGGTGTTTGCCAAGGATTTCCAGCCCTGAGAAAAGCCGTAATTTTACGCGTGTGAAATTACGATAATTTCACTGTAATGATATCGATGGCGTAATGTTTGATGTCATGTTTGATCCTTCAACTGTGTTTAAATTTGTTGGTGTATGATGGAAAAATCTTCGTATCTTCCTCGAAATTCTTCGGTCATCTTTGGAAATTTTCGGAAAATATTCGGCAAGGTTCCTGTGGCCCACGCTAGCGACCTAAGTGGAAAGGACTTTTAGAAAGTCTAGAAATATCGGGGAATACGAAGTAACCGAGATCGAATTAGAGGAGTCTAACTGTGAGTTTCTGTCTGAAATTGCTTCTTGTTTTGTCTTGCATCCACGTTTAACCTGCGACCCCCTGCTGTTAAAAAAGAACGCCTGATCGCACGTTCCATTCAATTAAAGGTAGGCCACCCATATAGTCGCTCTGAAGTTTCCTTTTATTTACTGTTGTTTGCTTGCGGTTAGCATTTATGAAGCGAGGGGGAAGGCGACTTTATGCGTCCTACCATGAAGTTCTTGCCTCCACGTTGGGTTACATTGAAATGCAAATGCAATTTTGTTAGCCTTTGAAAACTTTACTCTTTCTTATTCCCAATTGCACTCGAAATCATGCGATTACCCATACAAAACCGAAGCACCCGACTGAGACACAAATCTGCCTAGCAACTTGTGACAACTGGATTGAGAATACACGTATGCTAAAAAGAAAACCTTCTCAAGAACAACACAGTTGGATCCCTCTAATTCGAAGTCGGTCATTCCAATCGCGCCAGTATTTCGAAATGATTTTGGTTTACCTTGACCTAAAATCAAGCGATTTTTCATCACATCTTACTTGCACTGGAACCTCTTGTTGACCTGGTTATTTCGAACCTCTCACTTTTTCGACTCATTTTGCAACCAACTAAAAACTAAGACCTTTAAACGCTGTTTTAGACACATTGATGATTTCAGTTCAAATCTTGTTCTTTGCCAATTACCGGTAATGACGGTGTTCTTAAAAACACCTCTAAGATGAGAGCTTCAGAAATAACTGCATGTAGTGAGTTTATAATATCGCATGAAAGCTGTCGAAATAATGCTATAGTTTTATCTCACTTACCATTGCCAAGTTCCCATCCAAATTTATATCCATTGTCAGCTGCATATTTCACTATTTTCAAAGGGTTGCTTGAATCCCACGAGCCATTTTTTGATCTTCTTAACAACCTTAATGTGAATAGCACTTGCCAGCCAGCTTTTTCTGCTATCTGATTAATCCTGTCCAGATCTTTACCATTAATATTAAAAGTGGCTTGTTTTACGAAATGTTCAGGTGTTTTCTCCAGGTCATTAAAAAGAACAAAGTCACCAGCAGTACCTCCAATCCGAGCATAAGCGGGCGAGAGAGCCTTTGTTAAGGCAGTTATTTGTTTTTCTTCCGCAGCAGTGAAGTTCCACTCAACTAGAGTCCTCCAAGGTATACCAACAGATATAAACTTTTCGTCCACAGTAACAATTACTGAGCTGGTAGCTACGTTTACAGTAAACTTAGCTCGTGGGTAAGAAACATCCGCAGCCTTGAAGGGAGAAACTTTGTCGATATCTCGCTGATGCACACTGAGCAAGTTAACGAGCATTACAATAGCGCAAAGTACAATGACAAGTACAGTACTTATAGTGCGTCGATCTCGGAATAATCGCCGACACATTAAAGCCATCTTTTCGGGAAACTGAAGCTTTTCAAGAGGTTTATGACTCTTTACATCGACTAATATACAAGCCATCATCTGTTTCAAGTCCACATAATCAGACTCAGTTTGACCGTTCTCCACACGTCCACTTCTAAAATTTATGTTACCGATGAGGGCAATTTATTATATGAATGAGAAAGTAACTTCATCGTGATTGGTTGAAAACAGGCCAATTTATCGTTAATTGATTGGCACTACTCTGCAAATTTATGCGCGCGCGTTCGTAATTTTCTCATTCGTATAATAAATCAGTACAATCGCATGAAATCTCAAACAATTAACTATTTACAACAATCGTGATATTTGAAAATTCATTTAAATTGTACTCGCGTTAAGGCCCATGCAATGTTGAGGGAGTTTTCAAATATTAGTTGTAGTGTAAATCTTTTATTCATTCATCGTGTCTTCCAGTTCGTAAGCTTGCAAGTGTTTGTGGAAAATCATATCTCTTGGTAACTGCAGTCAACAGCAAAACGCCGACGTGACTCTTGCATTCATCTTTCTTTGTTCTCCTGTTAGGCTTAAGCCGTCGAGGAGTGTTCACTCTGATGTTTCTGGTTCGGCCTGCAGCAGTTATTTCGAATTTGAGGGTACGACTTTCCATCAAAATTGGTGGGATTTTGAGAAGGCTCGATGTTTCAATTTCAGAGTGGTTAACTGTTTTATCATCAATGAACGCATAAGTCCTTGAAAGCTCAGAGAGTCACATGGTTTACCAGAAGGTGAATTCTTCTCTGGCTTGATAGCTTGAAGTATGTACGATTTTGTCTCTGCGAACTCAAGTACTACCAAAGGACTAAGGTATATAGCTATAGGATATTTTAGCTAGCCAATGTATCGATCAATCGACAAATTTGCAGTAAGATTTTATAAGCCTGTTTTCTCCAAGTCTTTAATTCTATTCAAGTCCATCTGAGGTAGTTTCCCCAGTGAATAGTACCGTTGATGAGAGATCTCGTTCCTGCTGTTACTTTAGGAGCACTTTTCTTTATAAAGAGCCAGTATTGAGTAACAACCTTTATTTTATTTTATTTTTTTTAATTTCGTAAGATCGATAAAACTACAACTTTTGGTCTCCGCTCCTTTACTTATCTGGCAACAAAAGAATGGAATTCTTTACCCAATTTTATAAGGTTATGTAACTTCTCAGACTTCAAAAAGCACATCAGTAAAGCCAATTCATGAAACATGTAAATGACAATTTTATAATTAGTTAATATAAGTCAATTGTAAATATGTAGATAGCAATTTCTATTTTAATTTTTCGTTATCAAATATTTTGTTCTCGGAAATATTAGCTTGTCAAGCTACTCTGAAATTCGAGCTTAAATAAAGTTTATGTATGTATGTATGTATGTATGTATGTATGATATTGAAAGCTGACATATATTAACATTTTGCCGACATTGAGCGGAGAGCTGGGTCCGAGCGTAGCGCGCGAAGAGTCACGGGTGGCGCGATTGAGATGAGAAACATGTGACACTCTAAGGTCCGCCTTTCCACACGCAACTTTCGCCTTTTTAAACTCGTGAAGACGAGTTTATAGGAGTTAGTCGAGATCACTCACTTGCTCGCTCGCTAGCTCGGTCGAGTCCTGGAAACGTTGGAAATTTCGGAGCATATGAACTCCCTCACAGGGTTGGTGAGGCGAGTGGCCTTTTGAAAAAAGTACTAAGAAATTGCCTCTCTGCCACTCCCCAGATATATTTTTGGTACCGATTGTCTTTGATCATTTGCATATTCTAGGGAGTAGTAGAAAGGTATTTTTTATCCCAACAGTCAAAACAAACATGGCGTCGTGTGTTCTGGTCTACTAGACGGAAAAACTCCGTACTTAGAACCAAATCACACCTTTAAAGAGTTCGAAGAGGTAAGAAATAGCATCAAGAAGACCCTACTGATTAAGAGGGTAACAATGGCTTAGAAGCATTGATATCGTCCTCCGGGTTGCGAGAAGGTCTTAATCAAAGATCTCCCTGAATACATGTATACTTTAACACCACATGTCTCTGAAATTTTGGGTGTCTCAATGCATTCCTTGGCTTTATCTCGAATGATAATAAATTTTAACCAAGTTTCTTCAACATTTGTTTCATTCGGTCATCTTTCGTTGCAAATTTTATGCTTTAAAAAAGAACAGGATTTGCTATTTGCCATTTCGTTTATTGACATTTCTTCGTTTTGTTTGTTCAAGTAATTCGGTTTGGTGAAATGCTTCTTATGAATTTATTGAAGGTTTTAAAATATAGTTTTGAGTAAATTATAAGTACAAACACAACGTAAGCCACTTTTATTTAAATTCTTTTTTACACGTACCATTTGGAGCAATTTTCGAAGCATTCAACTCGTAACGCTATCGCCAACAACATAATATCACGTTGATCTATATGTGATCAACAGAAGATGAATGGATAAGAGAACACAAGTGAGGATGATCCTGGTCTATTGGAAAACATCATGTACATGCGATGATACCAAATCCATAAGGGTGCCAAATGTTCTGGGGTGGTCCCGTAGGCAAATGCCCGCTCCTCGTTGATACTAAAATTTCAAATGACCCACCTTCAGAATGAAGATGTGAGCAAATACCTGTCTATTGCCCGGAAGGACTGGGATGAACACTGCTGGAATTCACTGATGCATTACGTCCACTTAAGGAAGTTCATTCCAGGATGAAAGGGCTGTTTAAGATCGCATGTAAACGCAGGCTAGTTTTTGACCACGGCTACAGGTGGGTTGCCCCACCTACGGAATCAAGTTATATGGCCTTATGTCCACGCAATGTCGTGTTCATTTCAATTGTCACGCACTCTTATCCAAATGTCTCTTTGGTTCTTTGGCAAACAACTACCACATAACTCATACTCACACACACAAATCAAAGACGCAATTATACACATAATCAGGAGCCCATAGTCAGGAGCTCCGAACATAATTTCATTCACCTTTTGTATTCACGAGGTTTGCTCATAGAACAATTTGATTAAAGAAGACTCAACTACAAAAGATGAAACCCGAAAGGAAGAAACCAGCCTCTAGCCTGTGATTGTGCGAACCATTTTTTTAACCCCCTCATACAACAAGCAAGATAACCCGAAAAGACCACAACAACAAGAAGAGGAATTTTTTTTTCTGTCGTTTCTTTTTTCTTTTAGTAATTCCTGAATTTATTTGTCTCTCTTCCATGCTGTATTTCTTGCAGTGTATCGCTCGTCTTCCATAATCCATTTCCACGGGATTTGAGCGACGTCTGTAATCAAGCTCAGCTTTCGTAGGCTGAAAATTGTCACAAAACCAAAGAGTTTTAAAATGTTTAAAATTTCTAGGTTGTCAGAAATCCTTCCATCATGGCTCCAAGCACGCCAATGCATTAGCTTCAGGAACAACGTAGAAAGCATACGTCAGGGGTGGAAGGATCAGGGGATCGCCTGGCGGAACTGGATTCGGTTGGAAGACTGGAAATGACGAGTCGACACCCATCTCAAGCAACTTGCCATTAAGTCTTATCTTTCTACAAAACAGATAAAATGTGCTTAATACCCTTTAGGAAACCATGTTCGAGTTACATCTTTGAGCGATAAAGAGGACACTTCCTTTAACTCGATTCGTGCGAAATTATAAATCATAGGGAAATACAAATCTAAAACTTCCCAAAGAGAAATGTACGCAAAATAGCCCTTTTCACGGCTAACTTTTGTCATTTTCATTACGTTAGAACCCAACATGTGTGTGAGGCAATTTTAAGAAAATGTTACCGTGAAGAGGACTATATAAACAATAACCTCCATTTGGCGCGAAAATATGCTCGGATATTTGTCCGCGCACGTTATCGGTTCCGAGAAGCAAACAGTTTTCCGAGAGCTCTGCTCGAGGAAAACTGTGAGCTTTGAGGAACACATTATGTCCGAGGACAAATATCCGAGCATATTTTCGCGTCAAATGGAGGCTGTTGTGTTTATTATCCTTCAAGTCTTTTTCGCAACACGCGCGGTTTTGAAATTTGGGGAATATCGCTCGGATATTCTCTAGTATTAGCTGGGGAATATTCAGTCACGTGACGCGTTTAGACCAATCGCGCGCGAGCGAAAATATTCAATGGATCATACAGTGAGATATGGTCTTGTTTCACGACAAACCTGGAGGTTATGGATTCCTCTGGAGTGAAAAGATATTCTTCTAAACCAAGTCCTTGAAGGCTCTCCGAAAACGTTATCTCCGCTCGTCTTTTCGGATGTAAATTTATAGCCATAAACGATATGGCGCCTTGCGTGTACCTTGAATGTGTATAGAAAAATTCAGAAAAATTATAACAGTTATTTTGAAGGTACCAATCCGGTAACAAGAGAGGCGGTTTTTCCTTTATTATTGCTCTCAATTTATTTTGAACTTTAATTTTATTTTATTTTCTTATGATAGAATTACAAGAATTGCTTGCGCTAGAAACTGGTTCCAGAAATAATCGAGACGGGGGCAGAGATTCTATTAAGAAGGAAAGAAAGAAAAAAAGTGATGATAATTTACGACAAAATTATAAAAGGTACAAGTAAACAATAGAAACAACTACAGGCAACCGAAAACAAAGTAACAGTGTAATGTGCACGTACATAAGCGACTAGAATACTATTATCAATAAACTATTTTTACAAAGCTCAATAATTTTATAGATTTAGAATTTTGATTCGTGGTTACTATTTTGTTTATCATTTTGTAGTTACCGCGTTGGTTTTGTGATTCTAGGGCACGACTGCCCCCACAGTAAGTCTCATGACTTCAAGTAGTTTATCTTAGTTTATCAAGAGTACTTAGGCTCCGAACAGTACCCCATCGATGGTCATGTTTGGGTTTGTCTACTGGCCTTGGTCTGTATGTCCCACAAAGATCATGTTTAGGTTCTCGTTCTCTGAACTTAAATTCAAGAAGAAACAAGAAACTAAATTCAAGAACTTTGTATCTCGGTACTGAAACGTCGCCTGAAAGCGTTTGGGTTAGTGTTTCGTAAGGATGCTTAATCCCCCAAGGTCAGTCGTCCCGTGTGGCCCACACATAGCTACCGATAGGCTATTTAAGTGCGTGTGCATTTGTTAGTCAAGTTCATTTAATAGTAGAAGCAGCAGTAGAAGAAGAAGCAGTGGAAGTTAGACGAAGATTATAGAAGACAGTAGTCCAACAATAAAAGATCCATAAACATATTCTCGGTACCTCCTCGTTTGGACGATAGAGGGATTTCCAATACTGTAATAATTTAGAGAACCTCTTTATCTTCACATTGTAACACATCAAGGAATAGTTTCTTTATTTCATTTCGGAATTTGACAGTGGGACGGAATTCCCCAAATTCTCTTGCCGTAACCGACCAATGACAAACGTTAGTCTAAGTAGACTTGGAATAGCATTACCAGGGAAGCTCAGGGAGTGCACATATTAAATATAAAATAATTTAACACTACCCTAGAAATTTACAAATTTGGCATTGAACGTAGAAAGAATTAGGAAATAATGTTAAAACTGCGAAGTCTATTTGTCAAAATACAAACGCGAGTAATTAATTACAGTTTTCCAACAACAGCAAAAAAAATTTATTTCATTACAGTGTTAGAAATTAAAATGTTTTGCTGATATCATAGGGGTGTTGGCTACCCGAAATAACGTAAGATTTAAAAATGCCAAGCACCCAATTAAATATATATATTTTACATGTTTAGGTCAGGGACTCAAACAAACAAACATAGACACACACAAAGAAAATTAATATAGAAATAAACAAGCTAATTACCAGTAGACTACAGTTCTTACATTGCAAAACAGTATTTTATCCAGGAAGAGCGATATACGGATGTCTAATAGTGTTCAATAAAGTGGTGCTTCATTTTATTTTGGAACAAAGACAACGAAGATGATTTCATATCTTCAAATTTATAGCTCTCCATAAAACTATTTTTTTTTCTTAACAGCCGTGTTGATTTCCCACCGTGAAGAACAAACTAGATTTCTCTGCGGAATGAAACCCAACTGTTGGATACCTTTTTAAATAAGTATTCCAAAACCACAATCTTCTAAAAACATAAATTGCATAGTTGAGAATGGAAGCGTGGTTCCAAAACTGTATGTATTATTCTACTAGGGGTAGGGCTCAAAAAAAGTTCTTACTTTCTCAATGAAGCTCGAGAGGTAGAAAGTGTTTTCATTGATCCTTGAGGGGAAAAAGCTCTCAACATTTTAGAAAATGACATTTACTTACCCAGCTTTCCTGTTGGTACAATGGGCAAAGATTCTCACCATTTCTGGAAGATAGTAAGCACGGTGTACTGCTAGGACTTTGGTGCCAAATAATCTTTTATAGAGGAGTGAAAGCCAAAAATCCTGCATGGATACAATCATGTTTACTCAAGTCCAATCTTCTTAACACCTTTGGTTACGTAAAATAGTCCACTTAGAACAAAGCAGTGTTTATTAGAAGTTACAAAATAGACGAATTGGGTCCGACCTGTGTTACAAAGCTGATAAAACTGCTTCAGAAATGTTGTTGTTCTTTTTGTCAAATTATTATCAGAATCTGGAGATGATATTGTCCTGATTATGGGGTAGGGGTTAGAAGAATACGTTGGCCTTGTTGTATTTGATATTCGAAATCATGAAGTCCAACTGTACCAGTTTGAACAGTAACTTACTGTGATTAATTCAATAATCTGGAGTACATTGAACGGGCGCAAGTAAACATGCCCAAAACCTGTCCATAATAAATGATTATTTTAACTGTTTAGTTTTCTACTCTTTTCTGATACAGTTTTTAGTATTGACTGAATTTTTTAGACGTTTAAACTTACAGGATTTGGTTCCAAGTCTTTACCAACTAATGAATATTCTCCTTGAAACATTGATTGCCTGATAACTACTTTATAACCATGTTGAGCGGCCATGCCGAGTTTGTTTAACCACCTAAACCAGGAGGAAATGTGAGCAAGATAAAAGCACGGAAAAATAAAAAACAACTCTTATTAATCAAGTTCCACTGGGATTTTGTGCTTTGTTTATACACGTAGCTAAGGGCGAGGTAAGCGGACCAAACCAGAAAGGCGTAACTGATAATCTGTTAGTCACAGTCAGTTTCGTTCCGTCATTTCGTTTGTTCTCGCGCGACGCCCCGCGAAAGCGAAGCGAGAAGAATCTTCGCCGTTTTTGTTGTTGTTGTCTTTGTTATTGTTGTCAAACAACGATTAAAGGAGCTCAGTCACGGTATTGTGAGTTATTTTGGCCACGTACAAAATTACCTCTAAATTGAAGGAAACCTGAAAATACTACGATTATCAGTTGAGTAAGGCACGAGGGAAGTTTGGTTACGAAGTTTTGGCCTTAAAATTATGGTGTTGTCACGGGCAACTTACCTCGTTTCCGTTGGCAACAATATCAACAGCGTTTGATCGCCTGTCGCGTCGCCTACAATTTCGCGCGCTTTGCTGCCAATGACGTCAAAGGTCGACAGGTTGCCAATGGATACAGAGCCAGTTGCTCGTGACAACAGCACGATTTTTACGTTAAAACTTAGTGACCAAACTTTCGTCCCGCCTTACTCAACTGTTAATCGTAGTAATAGCTTACTAAACCTAAAAAAAACATCAAAGGGGCATAATAAAACATAAAAGAACAACGATGTTTAAGGATGGAAAAGATTGACACGGATTATACATAAGACGAACTTGCAAACCTTAGGCTAAACATTCCAAGACGGCCAAACCGTGACGTAACTAAACCTGAAATTCTTATAATATCATACTCACATAAAACCAGCCACAAATCTATCCGATATTCCTTTAGCCCCTCCTCCAGAAACACTGGCAGTTTCACCCAACCACTTGGGAAGATTTGGATCGACTTGGTTGATCACTTCATCAGCCGCGTTTAGGTCTTGGAGTAATGTATCTAACACTTGTGGTACGAAAAACTGAGGTAGGGAACTGTTCCTAGCTCTCACATAGTAGCTTTAAGAGAAAATTAGGTAAAAATTCAACTTGTTGACCTTTCAACTGCTAATTCTGCTTGCTCTGTGACGTGCACAATGCAGTTAAACGCTAAAAGCGTTTTAGAAAAATATGTCATAGGGTAAACACCCTGACTAAAGTAGAATTACTTCCAATTAAAATAACTGGGAAAATAAGGAATAGCTTCACTGTAGCCCGATAATAAGAAAAAGAGGATGCTTGTGAAATACCTCGTCTCTAAAAGTGGCACTGGCCACTGGTGCAGGGGCTGTCCCGAACTCCCACCTCCCCCCCGTCTCCCCTGCCATATTCCCCTATAGAAGCTGTTACTCAAGAAGGGGACAGGGCAACCCATATAATAGTTAAGGCATACATGTATAGAAACGGGTTCTTTACCAAGATCGTAACAACTCCATCACTTGCACTCATCTAGCCCTTTTTGAGATAAGACGGAGACCAAGGATTGTAGCCACTGCACTTCAATTTACTCATAAAACGCAAAGTAATTTTAAAGAAAGTCACGAAATTAAGATATGTTAATGTAGCGATCCTGTTAATTTATCAACGATGAAACGGACGATGGCCTTGAAAATGCAATGGCATACCATCGACTTGTCATTTCACATACGTCTAGCCATGCAATAACCCCTCTTATTATATGACTTGCATTTGTAACCGATATAACGCGCGCTCTGATTGGCTAATACTAGGGCATTATTCTTCCGTAATACCCACGGACCGATTACGGGCCTGCAAAAGCCAAGAAAAGAAACATATAATAAACTATTTATCAATCACGAACGTTCGGTCTTTACGGGAAAAACTCGCTCTGAGATTTTCCCGTAAAGACCTGACTCTCGGTTGATAAGTAGTTGGTCTTCAATTTCATATTGTTTCCGAGCAATTCAAACATCATTTTGAGGGCAAAAGGGCAAAACTTTGAGGGCTTATAAAGTCGTCAGTTTTTTTTCCTTTAAGTCTCAAACTGTGGAAAAGTGTATTTCAGGTGATAAATTTCTAACTAAGCAAGACATTAGCACTTTCATTAGGACTTTCAACGAATAAAACAAACGTCAAATGTTGTGCAATTGGTAAACATCTGAAAGAATACAACAGTCTGCTTGCAGCAAAGATAAACGATTGAGTATATTGTTTAACAATTTGAAGTATCAAATAATTATACTTACTGATGCCAAGTCACAGCATCAATGAAAGTATGTCCTTTTTCAAGAAACCTGCGAAGAAATAAGAAGAACAACATTGTTGTGAAGCCTGACCTCATTAACTCAAACCGTCTTCTTAATCATTTCAAGGTAATAATGTTTTCAAATGAACTGAAAATAATGCATTGTCATAAGAAATCAAAACTCAGTTCAGGAAAACGAAAAATACCATATGGCAGCATCGTGCACTGGGGCTATGTGACTTGTGTCATTGCAACAAAACTGTGACACAATCTCTACACAAAAAAATAGAAAAGTGTTTCCGAACCCAATATGCTTTTTGGAAAACTTTTCATTACAATTCTATCACCTATTAATAGCCAATCAGCGAAGCTCTATTGGAAATCCGGAAATCTGAGTGGTTCTCACATCGTTTTCTATTCGCTGTTAGTAGAATACTGCTAGTTTACTAATGCAAATGCTGCAATCTGATTGGCTTGGCTACTTCTATACTATCAGCCATTAGTGTGTAGTGGCTGGAGGTCGTCTACGAAATAGCAATTTCATAGAAATCTCGAGTTCATAATCTAGCTATTAAATAGACAACGATCGCCCGCGCTGTTCTTGAAACTGAAAATAATTCTTCATTTTAGGCTTAATAGTCGACTTAGCTACGCCTCGTACTCAGAGAAAACTTGGGTCCGTAGTCTAATTGCAATTGTAACATATTCAAAAAATAATTTCTGTGTGGTTGAAGTTATCAAAAATTATGCGTTATTCTTGGAAAAGTTGCATGCACTTCCTTAGTGACATCTAACCTCACCTTTTTAAAAATTCCATTGCATTTCCTCTTGGCTGTGTTACATCTGGTCCAACAAGGAAATTATCAACCCCAGAAAATCTTGATAAGTGTTTCCTAAGTGTTGCAAAGTCTTCAGCAAGCTGGTCAGGCGAAATGGCAACATCGAGTTTTTTCTGAGGATGATTTAGCTCTGTTGTAACAGAGAAAAATTGCTTTTATTTCTACTTTCCATTGCTATAAAGCAGAGTGAGGCCTCTAGGGAAATTAGTGTATTGTACGGGTATGTCATTGTGTGCGTTAAAAAAAGAGACAGAGAGAGAGAGAGAGAGAGAGAGAGAGTGGGAGAAAATGTAAGTGATGTAAGTATAAACAGCAATGTGAGTAGTGCAAATAATGTAAAAAATATGTATATATTTAGCTCTTATTAACCTAGCAGGAGGTCGATCTGTATGAGAGAATCTTGACCGAGGTCGTGAGTACAGACCGAACGAAACAAGGTCTGTAGACACGACCGAGGTCAAGATTCTCCCATACAGACCGACTAAGCTCGGTTAATAAGATGTTTATTATATGGCAAACAAAGAAATTTAATTCGTTTAATATAACTGGTTTTTAATAGCTGACATTTTGCTTGCGAACGGTGATCGGCTGAACTTAAATCTGCCAAATTTTGCTCGTCTTCTTTACGTTTTTTCTAATCAGGCTTTTTGGCACTTTCATACCGTAAATAAATATTTTTAGTAGAAATTGTCAATAGTTTATTGACCGTAAAATGTAACCGGTCTAGATGCTGGTCTAGATGGGAAAATCTAGACCGCGGTCAAAATCAATTTCAACAATGAAATTTGTGAATTAGGTAGTTCCCAGTCCATGTGAGACCAAGTCATATGATAAATATGTATATATTTAAACAAAGAAAAAAAAAACACAGAAGAAATCGTGTACATATTGTATTGCAAGAGTAGCGTTAAGTAGCGTGATGTAAGTAATGTAACGTTATGTAAGTAAAGTGTGTACTTCGTGTAAGTGTCTTTATTAATGTTGATGATGTAAGTATTGCATTGTAAATGGTGTGAGCACAGCAATATAAGTAGTGTAATTGATGTATTGTAAGATATGTGTAAGTACCGTAATATAACGTGTAGAGTATTCCATCTAAGTATCTTAATGTATACGTATTGTGAATATGGCATTGTAAGCAGTGTTAGTGTTCTTTGTGTGGCATTAAAAATAATCATACTGTTAATAAAAATAAAGCGGAGGAATGGTTTTGAAAATCTTGTGGTCCTTCGCTTCGCGTCACAGGCAAGATACGTACTATTAGTAATGACTGATTTACGAACTGGGTCCGTCGTTCATGTTAAGAGTTAAAGCAGTTGGGACTGATATTTTTTCCAGCAACAGCAAAAATGAATGCATATTAAATATCCGTAACAAACATTCCTGCATGGGAAATGTGACTGAAGAGAAGGTTCAGTTTAAAAATTCCCCATCGCCTCCCGCTGGAGTTTTCAGAATGGCCTCTTTACGTACTTCACCCTCTACAAAGTGTTCCTAGCCTGTTTCATTGAGGCTGACCACAAAAGAAAGCCGACACAGAACATTTCACCCGATTGTTCTGAATTGAAAAGTATCTACAGATATTAAGTTATTAAAACGGTGACTGATAATCAATACAACGAATTCCATTTAGTTGGATTCCATTTTAGAGAGGATGAAGAGAAGATGCAGATTATTCCTATGGTATTCCCTCTCAATTTACTTTTAGATTATTTTCACCTACAGTAATAAAACGGGGGCTAGAAATAAATATTGGTAATCCAAAAGGATCCGTGGCTGCGTAGCACAGTAAACAGTTCAAAAGGTGTAAATAGTAATAATTCAGTGCTGAAATAAATTTAATTTATAGCAAACGTTTCGGGCCTAGCCCTTCCTCAGTGCTAAGTTTGAAACGAATTTAACTCATGTGAACAGCCATACAAATTAAAAGTGCGTGATAACAGAAAGGACTGGATAATAATAATAATAATAATAACAACAACAACAACAACAACAATAATAATAATAATAATAATAATTATAATAACCAAACAATTATAAGGGGACTGCTAAAATTCTGGTCCTGAGTAAAAATTGTAGATATGCAGTAGCTAAAAATTGTTAAATCTAAAAAAGTTTAAAAAGTATACAAATACACTAAAATGCTAAGATAGAGTCAATAAACTGGATACCATTTCAAAAATAACTTAAGGTTACCGTGTACCCTCAGAAGTGTCTCGCGTCCAAGCTATGTATGTGTCCGGCTTAATCTTTAGAAACCTAAACCCCCGTATCAATTTTAAGTTCATACAGCTGGCTATCAGACTATACCCAAAATTTTGAAATAAGATGAAAGATCGAATGTTTCACGACCTCTAAATGCGAGGGTCCGAATTTTTAGCAGTCTCTATATAATTGTTTCATTTTCAAAATTTACTTTGACTCCTGGTATTTTATTTTTGTCCATTAATAATATAGGCTGTATAGCGGCATTTTCACATTTCCATTACATTTTTACATCCCATGCACATATCATGGTGACCTATCAACGCCATAGAAAAAATTGCTTCAGAATGGTGTAATTTTTTAAAGTACGCATTTTTATTTATTTTTTTATTTTTTTTCATAATCTTATTTGTTATATTGATTTTTTTTATTAAAAAATAAATAAAATAAAAAATGCATGAGAGTACAAAAGATTTGAGAAAATAAAAATTAAAAAAAATAATAACCTCCGTGGCCCAGCAACGCCATAGACCACAATGCATCGCGAGTAAATGTGTGATATCCCATAATCCTCCAGAAAGCTTTCTTTTTCAAAATGAGGAACTCAGAGTGGGAAGAAGATACAGAGCCAGAGAACGACCTTAAGGAGCAGGTTAGTCGTAACCTGCGACAATCTGCGACAATCTCGAACCTTCTTGTGTAGTGAGCGGTAACCCAGTAACCTTCCTGGCCCTTTCATTTCTTTCTCCACAGCCTCTCTCACCTCGTCTATATCGACAAAGTAGTCAGTGTACCTGATCCCAAAATGATGGAGACGGCGGGATAGAGTCCTCAGGCTCCAAGAATACATCGGATATTTGGCTCTCATAGAGTCTACTATTTCAGATTGTCGCAGGTTACGACTAACCTGCTCCTTAAGGTCTTTCTCTAGCTCTATATCTTCTTACCACTCTGAGTTCCTTATTCTGGTCGCCATTTTGAACTAGTGAGACAGTCTCAGATAGTGCAGAGCGCAATTGATAGCTCTGGTACGGTAGTCTCATAAGTACTCACCCCTGCTCGGTTCACTTCCGGTTTGTGTCTACCTTGGTAGTCTGCTAGGGCTTTTCCCCTTTGCAGTGTGTATGTTTCAAGGTTGTATTTTCATTCAAGGTCCAAAAATTACGTACAAATTAATTACTACTGGTGTTTTACGTTGATTTTCGTTCATTTTAAATTCGATAATACGTTGAAGCAGCAAACGTGACAATTTAGCTCTTCGCGCCAACTTTGTAACTTGATACTTTTGTCTTCCTCGCAAAGGCATGTAATATGAAACCCTTGTTTTCTCCAAAACACGCCGAAGATGTGCCTGTTTTTTGGAGATAAATGAAAGAAAGTTAAATATCTGATGTAGTGATTAAGAAACGGGACAGAAACGATGTTGTTTTACTAAAAATGCAAATTTTTACCGATGAACAAGAACTAATTTAATTATCAGATAGTCGCGAAATACCACTTTCTTTTTCTGTTGCCACCTTTGTTGTTAACAATAAAAAATTCAAAATTAACACACAACGATATTGATGGCTGAGAGGCGTTTCAACGAAAAGTATTGAAGATAAACAGCGCTACTTGGCCGATATGAATGAGTCTCCTCAAAGACTGATTAAATTAATTTGCGCTTTCATTAGGTGTCACGGAGTTTGCAGCAATATTTGAGCACTTTCCTGGTTTCTGTTGCTACAAATTTACAATTTGCGGAGTATTAAAGCCACTAACTTGGGAACTTTTTGGTCTCTCTTACAGACACAATTAGGGCAGGAAATAAACAAGCCGCTAAGGAGAAGCAATACATTTGAACCCTGACAAGCACACTATTGTAGATTGAAAACAGCAGATGATATTTGTTGAACAGACCTATGTGTAATTCTAAAAGCTACGCAGCCACAGTAACGTTTCACTTTTGCAACAAAAAGGGACAATTGGCGCTACCTGAAAAATAACTGCTGTCACATGGCATGACATATAAAATACCGCGTGGAAATTAAAGATAGTGTATAACAGTAACGACGCTAGAACGCATGCGTCTTATATGTTGAGTTCTGCCATAAGGAAAACCACTCAACATCTGTGCGTGATTCCGTATGCAATGTATCCTTCAACTAATATAGAAGCCACGAACGCTAACTAATCTGCGCATGCGTTTAGGGCAAATTAGTTTTGTTCCTAAGAGAATGGTACCACAAGGAGAGCAAGGGGTTACCTGAAACAGATATATAGCTTTGCGATGTTCATACCCTCCTGACGGCGATGGAACGTGTTTTACGTAGAGGATACATGTATCTTTCCCACCCCACCCCCACCACTTCCTTGCCTCTAAACTAATAAATTAACTGAAATTAATCAATTAAACAAACATTAAAGTTTACACCTTAGCGTCTTAGTGCCTAGTGCCACAGTACCTTAGCGGCAGGCAGCTCCCATAACCATCCCAATGGTGCACTCTGCCCTAAAAAGAAAGCTTTCTGGAGGATTATGGGATATCATACATTTATTCGCGATGCATTGTGGTTTATGGCGTTGCTGAGCCACGGAGGTTAAATTTTTTATATTTTTACTTTTTCAAATCTTTTGTATTCTTATATATTTTTATTTTGTTTATGTTTTAATGAAAAAAATCAAAATTACAAATAATATTACGACGACAATAAAAATAAAAACGCGTACTTTACACCACTCTGAAGCAATTTTTTTGTGACGTTGATTGGCCCACCAATGCACTTACCATTGCCAAGTTGCCATCCAAATTTATATCCATTGTCAGCTGCATATTTTACTATCCTCAAAGGGTTGCTTAGATCGCACGAGCCATTTGTTGCTCTTCGGGACGCACTTAAAGCTAAAAGTACTTTCCAGCCAGCGTTTTCTGCTATCCAATTAATCCTGTCCAAATCTTTACCAGTAATATGTACGGGTTTAAAAGGTCGCAGTGGCTTACGTTTCTCCACCTCGTCAGTAAAAATAACAAATTCAGCAGCAGTACCTCCAATTCGAAAATATGCAGGGATCAGAGCGTTCATCAAAGCAAGTATTCGTTTTTCTGCAGCAGAACTGAAGTTCCAGCCAAGAATGGTTCTCCAACTGGTGCTGACAGACAAAAACTCTTCATCTACAGTGGCAATTACTGTGGTTGTGTTTATATCAGCTGTGAAGTAAATTGGAGGTAAAGAAACGTTCGCAGATTTGTGAAGGGAAACCTCAGCGTTGATATTTCGGTGGCGAGGGAGACTATAAAGGAAAAATGCAAGTGCTATGGCGTGAGAAACACAGAGCATTTTTCTTCTAGCATGATAATCAAGAAAGCGCTGATGAAGACGCAACCATGGACCGCAACATCGAAACATCATTCAGAATAGTTAGCCGGCTTAAGTGTACGTAGCTATAGAGGAACTGCAGTGGTATGACGCTCATAGAAGTATATTCACCTTTATATGAAAGAAACTTTGAGAATCGATGAATAATATTAACTGTGGTGGTTAATTCACTATGTTAATTAACCAGAGTGTATCGGAGCAACCAAGTTTTATAAAGTAATGCCTCTCCATACAGTTTTTCTGGTCCATGCCAAGCATTTTCAATCAGCTTTTTAACAGTCTTCAAATAATCGGGTTTCGATGTAAAAATTACACCAGTGATTGGAAACGGACTGAAAATTATATGTTATATAACAGTAAATGGACTGACAGTTGAACACTATTTTGTTGAAATTTCTTTAAATAATACTGTCCAACCCCACTAACGGCCACCTCTCCACAACAGCTACTACAATGACCCCTTTTTTGTCTAAGCAGGTGGTCCGCACATTAATTCGCTCTTATTTTGACTTCCCTACAAGTGTTAAAGAACAAAAATTTAATGTTATTGGAGAAAACTATTGTTGGAAGTTCTTGATGGAAAAAACTCGGTGAACATTCAATTCGCTTGTGCTTAGAGTTAAATTACCTCACAGATAACATTTTTCATTAAATTTCGTAGTTGGTGTTATTTTAATTGGAATGGTTATCTTTATTTAGGCTTAGTGTCATGACCGGGTGAAATACTAAAATGCATTTTATGTTCTTTTCTTAATGTAAAGTTTTACATGTATTTTCTTCGATGTAAAAACGCGGCCAACCTGATTTCTTTAGTGAAGATTATAAATGCAACATTTTAGCTTATACTAAATATCTCCTAGTAACACTCTAGTTAAAAAGAAAATGTGTTATTCGCGAAAAACAGGTTAGAAGTCGATTTCATTCAAAAGAACTTTGTAACACGTCCGTTTAACACCTACGTGAATTAATTTATCTTTTTGAAACTACTAACTACTTAAATATTAAAACATAGAAAAGACGTAACTAGTAGGGCCGACTTTATTCTTCAAAAAATAAGCCTGAGTTGTTGTTTGATAACGGTTGCACAACAATATTTGTTTAAGGTATCGGCCAGGGTTCAAAGTGCGAATTTTCGAAATTTGTATTTTCGAGACGTTCAGATAAAGCTTTTCAAGAGCTTTCTTTTAAAAAAAAATTCCACAAAAAATATTATTTCAGTGCCAAGTTATTGGACGCTGAAGTTTACTACACGTTAACTGTTTTAATTACCCGCTGACAAGTCCTGTCATTTTAGAGTAACTAAGCCGAACAATGGCAGATACAACACGCAAAACAGTCAGCAGACTCGCGCGTAAACAACTACATCTGAATCATGTGGTCCCGGAACGACCAAAAGGAGGAATAAATCTATACATCGAGTTCGAGAAACATAAGCTCGATCAGACAGCTGCAAGAAACATAAGAGTGTATCAGAGAAACGTATAGCTTTCTCGAAGTAAAGCTACGGCGTCTCCGAAGAAAAACGCACGAGGACAAATAATACGACATCCGTGATAAGAATCTACCTATTGCTGGCAAACAGTTCTAATCACAGCCGGTCCCGGCGTCACAATATACAATATAGAATCCAAGTAAGCAAAATGTTCACGGAAAGTCTCGTATTTTGTCCCCCGAAAGCAAATACTTACAAATCTTGCAATATAAATGAGCCTAAACAGTGCATAAGTACATGGCAAACTCTAAAGGCAGATCATACATGTCTGCGTACCACGGAAGTCGTGTAGGCCTGTCGCAACTTTTTAATTTATACGTGGAACGAGAATTTTGATTAAAACTAACCTATGATATCCGACCGGAAGATACAGTGTATTCCCGCCATGTTCCGTGTAAAGATTTGGCCTGCTGCATATCACCTGTCAAACGCCTATTGTTCTTGCAAGATGATCCCTCTCTGGTAAACATCAACATGGACGTTTAGGCTTTATAATCCTATTGCGGGTAAAATGCAGCAAAAATATTTTTTATCTTGAGTCATTCGCAATTATTAAGACATCGAGAGCTCCGCAAGGCGTCGCATTAGTTTGCTGGAGAGATAGGTAGACGACAATAGAAACGAATCGTTTGGGATAAATGGCCACTAATGTGACGAGTTTAATTGAAACTAATGCTGTGTTTAGACTTGAACGGTTTACCGAGGTATCAGAGTTTACTTACCTAGGTAAACATTTTCCGTGTGTAAACGCCAACTGATACTTTGGTAAATGCCGCAAAAGACAAAAGAAATTTAACCGAGGTAAAAGTTGTAATTACCCTGTGATCAGGCATGGTTACAGTTGGTAACCAAGATCAAGACTTGCCTCAGCAATACTCTTGTGAAATGGCAGCAACCAAACTCACTGGTGACGGTCTTTTACCGACCGAAGAGACAGATCCTACTACCGAGGATACCTGAATGGACACTAATATGTCTTACGAAGAAGAGAACGCCCTCCTGTCCGAAGATCAAGATGAAGACGTTGGTTCTAGTAATGACAGTGTCCCAAACGCTCAAAGACAAGAGCGCAAGAAGGAAACAACGAACGAGCCAAAGAAGCCCGAGCAAAAAAACAAAGAGCCTGTACACTCTGACAATACGAGCAACGACAGAGGCAGAAAGCGCCAAAGAGAAATCCAACCAAAGTCCGCCAAAACTACCGGCAGCTCCGATAGAAAAAGACCACGACACGAAGAAGAGCTAAACTCCATCCAGGAGAAGATAGACAGCTCCAACAACTCTATCAGTCTGCTGAATTCTCACCTGGAGAAGGGCTCATGCCCCAAGACCTTGAGATACAATGCGCGGGCGAACATCACGCCCGACGAGGACTTTAAGAAAGACATTAACTCCATTAGAAAGAAAGCCGAACAGGCCCTTGTAGGGGTCCTAGTGAAATTTCACCACAGGCGCGTAGAAAGGCTTAAGAATAAGTACAGAAAGCTCGAACAAGCTAAGTCTCGCAGAAGTTTCCATGAAACCAACCAGTCTTCCCGCAAAACGCCGGCTAGAAATAGAAATGCGAACGAAGATAAGAAAGACAACGAGCTAGCCGAAGTGTTGAAAGCCAAGATCAGAGAGGTCGATATATTGCTGGAACAAATGAGATCACAAGCAACGAATTAAAAAAGTGAATCTTATCCTGTTGTCTTATCTGACCCTTTAGAAATAAGGGAGGAAGGGAAAAGAAACAACACAGATAACAAAGCGGTTAAAAGCCGCAAAAGATTAGAGCGGAGAAGAATCAAACATAAAAAACGCTTTCAAAACAACATTGAGTCACGCAAGCAACATATCAAAAACCTGTCAAATACACAGCTGACAGACGAGCAAATTACCCTGCTATCCCGTGGTTTGAAATTCATTCCTGCTCCCGTGACAAGAGAAAACACTATCAGGCGCCAGCTACTCAATGACTTCAGTCACTTTGCCAGAAGAATGCGCCTTAAGTACATATTTCACGGTCACGACAAAGAACCTCATCCTTTCCACGTCAAGTCAGACTGGGACCCACCAGTCCAGCCCTCTGTTGCTCTAGAAACTTTTCTAGAAGAAGTCAAATTTGACCTTGCTAATATCAAATTGAACAGGCCGAAAGACAACCTGTCACAGGGAGAGCGAAATGCTCTCAAAGAACTATCGCGCGACAAAAACATTGTACTAAAGAAAGCCGATAAGGGTACCACAACCGTCATAATGAACAGAACAGATAAACTTAACGAGGGTCAAGTCCAACTTGATGATATACATAACTACTGACCCCTAGGCAAACCTATGGTTGACACCACGGCCAAAAAAGTTCATCGATTGATTCGATCACTACTACAAGAAGGCCACATAGACGAAATGACGGCTAAATGGCTCTCCCTTACGCCCGACCCTCCGCGAATACCAGTGTTTTACACACTTACAAAGATTCACAAACCGACACCTGTTGATAGACCAATTATATCAGGGTGTGACGGCCCTACAGAAAGGCCATGATCTCAGCTTTTGTTGACCACCTTATTCAGCCAATAGCACAAAAGCAAGCCTCGTATCTTAAAGATACAACAGACTTTCTTAACTTCATCGAGAAGACTAAACTGCCTAAAAACACCATTCTTGTCTCTATGGACGTCACCAGTCTCTACACGAACATACCACAGGAGGAGGGTATTACCACTGTATGCGAAGCATACGAAGAATTTTACCAGGGGAACCCTCCAATTCCTAGCAGGTATTTAAGAGAAATGCTAAGTCTGATTCTACAAGAAAACTCGTTCCAATTCAATGGAAAAGATTACCTCCAAACTCATGGAACAGCCATGGGAACGAAAATGGCCGTAGCTCTTGCTAACATATTTATGGCCAAAATAGAAAAAGAAATACTCAGACAAAGCTACACAAAACCCATTTTTTGGAAAAGATACATCGATGCTGACATCATATCCATGTGGAACACAAGCAGGGACAAAATAGAAGACTTCCTTCTAAAGGCAAACAGTTTTCACCCAACGATCAAATTCACGGCTGAAATCTCAGAAACTGAAACTACATTCTTGGACACGAAAGTGTACAAAGGTGACAGATTCAATAAGGAATCTACTCTTGACGTGCGAACTCATTTCAAACCTACAGAGACCTTTCAATAAACGAATTTCTATTCGTGTCACCCACCAGGCGTCACGAAAGGCTTTATCAAAGGAGAAGCGTTAAGGCTTCTGAGAACAAATTCCTCTCAACTTACTTTTGAGGAAAACATGAGTAATTTCAAAACACGCCTGCATAATAGAGGTTACCCAGCTAGAATTGTAGAAAAACACCTTTCAGAGATTAAGTTCTCTGATAGAAAAATGTCACTAGCGCAGAAAGACAAAACCGCACAAAAGAAAACACTGCCCTTTGTTACGCAATACCACCCGGCGTTGCCTAACCTAAAAGACACACTACTGGGGAAATGGCACCTTATAGCTAATCACCCGCTACTGAGAGAAATCTTTAAGGAACCCCCCATCGTCTCGTATCGCAAGGGAAAGTCCCTAAAAGACATCCTAGTTAAAGCTAAACTATGAAGGCTTTATAACTTATTCATCCGCGAACGGCAGGAGTCGTGCAGGCTTGTCAACACTTTTATCACAAAGATTAAAATCTTATCAGGAAAGGTGGGGTTACAACTTTCGCCACCAGTAAAAACTAAAGTAAAATACTACATAAGATACGTTGACAGTCTGCGGGTCGGTGACCGGGGAGGTGGAGGAAAAAAGAACAAATACGTCTGAACGCTAAAAAGCAGAAAAGTTCTTCTTGCGATGATGGCAATAGTAGAAAGGGGCCGCGTGTTCGAGATAACCAACCTTTTGTACTTAACTTTGACACGCGCCCATTTTTCACTGGACAGGAGACTTCCATTGTTACCAGATTAGAGAACAACCCGCAAACTGATAAGAAATAGGAAATGCCTCGAGATAAAATGACATTATACTTTCGGTTATCGGCATAATGTTTGTTTATTCGCGAAAAACCGTTTAGAAGTCGATTTCATTCAAAAGAACTTTGTAACACGTACGTGATCATCTACGTGAATTAATTTATCTTTTTGAAACTACTGACTACTTAAATATTAGGACACAGAAAAGACGTAACTAGTAGGGCCGACTTTCTTCTTCAATAAATAAGCCTGAGTTGTTGTTTGATAACGGTTGCACCACAATATTTGTTTAAATTTTTCTGTACATTGCTAACTTATGTTTTAATTTAATTCTGTAAAAACAATCCTTGTGATTTTTATATTGCTCTCGTTCTTTCATTTTGGCCAGACTCTCTTGAAATCATAAAGAAAATGTAAAAGGAAAAAGATTTCAACTCTATTATTCAGTCGAAGGAGAATATGGTATTGATTCTCATGCGCAAGCGTAGAGCTGCTATGCTTGGACTGCGCAAGTTCTTACGTAAGCCAGGAGCCCATGGGCTCCTGCGTAAGCCCAGATAGCAGTTTGATATCATTCTCGTCTCCAGAATCTCCGTTTCTTTTGGTCATATGTGGTCGGCGAAACGGACAGCGTCAACGACATTTGAGGTAACGAGAATAGTTTGATACCTGATTGACAGCTTGGACCAGGTCAACATAAAAGAGCGAAAGCAGAATCTTAGGGCGCTTTCCATTCGACCAAAATTTCCGGTGTGAATTTTGGGAAATTTTATGAGGCGAATGCAACAGAATTTTCCGGTTGACTGCACCAGAGTGGAAAGCGATATGTCGAACTTTTTTTCGCTTGGAGTTTTTCAGCAACAACAGCAATCTTTATTCACACTATTCAGGCACAAAAGAACGGTAAGACACAAAAAAAACTATACAAAACGTAATGATAGATTATATAACTATATGTTCAATTTGAGTCAGTGTGCAACAGCCAAAGTAGCAAAGCTTTCGAGTTGGCTGCTGCTTATTTACAAATAAAGAAAGGAAGGAACGAAGGAAACAAATAATAATTAAGACTAAACTAATTCACAAAACAAGAAATGAAAACGGGAAGAGAATATCCAGTAATAAAGTGTATTATCGTTTGTCTCACGATGTAGTCACTGAGATGTAGATCGCGACGTTTCGACTGCTTACTGCTTGTCTTCTTCAGGCGATAAGGTCGACTGATTGCACGGTATCATTTATATCACATAGGTCGGCTGTGATTGGTCCATTTCGATCCTCCTATTGTTCCATTGTTCGGGCGAGTAGCTGTTCCCTCAGTGGTCCGCTGTTGTACCGTTCTCCTGTTGTTGTGTTTCTTGATCGTGGGTATCCATGCTTCCGGAATTTCAATTCCGCTATCCCTGTTGATGTTGTTAGGGTGAAGTCTTATGTGAATAGCTTCCTTGACCCTACGTGTGTACCAGTGAGGATCTCGATCAATAACTTGACCTCATTCCAGATAGGATAGTGGCCGGTCTCGTGGGTGTGTTCAGAAACGGCGGAGGTCTGGGTACGGGCGAGTCGTATATCCCTGTCGTGTTCTTTGATCCTCTCCTGCATAGATCTCCCTGTTTCCCCGATGTAGACTTTGCCGCATTCACAGGGAATCCTGTAGACAACATCATCTTGTTTAGCCGGGTTGACGGTGTCCTTTGGTCGCACTAAGAGTGACCGAAGTGTCATGTCGGACTTAAAGACGGTGCGAATGCCTTGTTGTTCTAGGCAGCGGCGGAGAGACTCCGAAACTCCTTGGACATAAGGTAAAACGGCGGTGGATTTAAATTCGGCGACAGGCTCTCTTCTTGGAGTTGTTCGTGCCTTTGTGATCTTCTGTACAAAAGAGGAGGGATATCCGTTAGAAACAAGTACAGATGACAGATGTTTCTTCTCTCCAGCGATTACTGATGGTTTGGTCACAAGACGTTTAGCCTGGTCGTACACACACTTCACAATACCGCGCTTTACTGACTGAGGGTGGTGTGAATCATACGCTAGGCACTGATCAGTATGTGTTGGTTTCCTGTAGACACTGGAGGTAAGGCGGCCATCAGGTTCTCTGTAAACTGACGTGTCGAGAAAGGCGATCTTGTTGTTGTTCTCGATCTCCATGGTGAAACGGATTGATCGTTGTTGACTGTTCAGGTGTTGCAGGAAGACGTCAACTCTATCCCGATCCAACCGTATCCCGATCCAGGATGATGAAAGTATCATCTACGTAGCGTTTCCAGATCTTAGGCTTGAATTGGAAAGCGCTCGTTATCCTGCGAACAGGCTCCGGGCGAGGACGGAAAAAATTTCGGCAAGCGCGAAACAGAAGAATTCGGAGAGCAAAGCGATCGGGGCGGAACGTATAGGTATATGCAGGGGAGGGGATTAATGAAATGCAGGCTGTTAGGGGATATTTATGGGGGTGGTTGAGGAATAGTACTTGATTATATATCCATATTTTAAGAAAGATTTAGAGAAATGTGTATATTGCGGTGGAGTTAACGGGCCGCCCAACCATCCGGGTGGTGTCGCACTTATAAAGCGAAAAAACAAAAGGCTTGGCTGTGAGCCAATGAGAAAGCACTGACGTCATAGCCAAACTGGACATCGGCTGGATTTGATTACTCAAAATGGCGGACATACCTTAATTTAACACTATAATATTCTAATTTGCCAAACATTCTTTATATGCGCGCTTATTTTTTGTAACGGCTATGTAACTTATGCTATACATACACTTATAAAATATACGGGTTCTTGAGTTACATTAGCCAGATCAAGCTTTGATTGATGAGGTTCGTTTAAGGTTCTCTGTCATCTAATATCACACGTTGCAGCGAAAGGGTAGTTCAAATTCTTCGACAACGTCTACCGTCTACGAATGCCTACGAGTGAAAACAACTTCCGGTGCCCTGCCGCCTAAAGCATCACAATTTTGAATGTTATTTCACCAGATATCATTGTCTCCTCAACATTTAGATTTGAGGTCAATTAAGTAGCGAGATCCCCGAGAACTGGAATATATGGAAAGAGAAATAATGTAATAATTACTTGGTTTGGAGCGGGAAAGCCCCGAGTATCAACTCGCCATGTTCAAGGACGTTATTGATGACGATGGCCTTTCAGTTTTGAAAGCCTTAAGCTATACTGAAGAAGAAGATACAAACAATTGCCGTGTAGTAATGGGAAGACGAAAAGGTATTGCATCGCTAACGTAAACGAGATTGTTTCAGCAGGAGGGAAAAACTTCCTACCGAAACGCTCGACAACTTAATCGCTGAATTAAAAAGAACCTTGGCAAAGAGCTGCAGTTTATGTGATTTTTTACGTGTCACACGATACTCTCATCTCCTTTCGACTGGTCTTGGGATAACACATGAGCAAAGCACGAAGCAGCTCCTTAGGATGACAGACCCCACGTTAAACAAGTGTATCGACCTTCTAGCATCCGAGATGCAAAAATAGGGATCTTAACAATGACGACGGCGACGCCGAGGATAACGCCTTGTAAAATTGAATTTGCCCAGGATGCCTATGGCTCTAAAACCTCGTTCAGGCTAAATATGTAATGACAGCGTTCAATTCTAAATGGAAATACGAAAAATTAGCAGTTCGACTCATCGTTCGCGTTCGCGGTCATTTCGCGTTGTTTTGCAGAGGACGGCCATGAAATGTACAAAGGTTTACTGAACACACTTGTACAACCTTTGTTTTGCTCTTTAAACCTTTTGTTTGGTGGTGCTCATTGACGTCCTGGTTTGCTCCAGACTTCGTCCACACTACGCCGGAGGAATTTAAAAGCGCACACAGCTTTATCTCTAAGGCTAGGCCTACGGTCCAGGGTAATCCGTCACGAAAACGGAGCTTTTCGAAAACGCTCTTTTCGAAAACGCCGGCTTTGAGTTTTCGTGTGGACGGGAAACATTTTAAAACGGACCTTTTCGAACACGATAGGATCAGGAGAACCACATGATTTCCCTGGCCGAGATATTCTCAAACAAAAATGTAAAACGACCAGGAATATTTTAAATCTAATGCATTTGATGCACGCACTCTTAATAACTTTCGAGAAATCCTCTGTATTCAATAAGGATTTTGTTTTATATTATTTCTAATTGTGCGGCGTATTATTGTAATAACCCATCTTTTGCAAACAAACACTATATCTTAGAAAGAGTATAATTTATTCCACAAGTTTAATTAACCTGTGTACATTACAAACAATTTTCCGCTACAGTAAAACAGGTTTTTTTTTTTTTTTTACATCTTTTCATCTTTACTTGCCATCTGTTGCCTGTTGTTACAGGTCTCCGAGAGTAACAATTTTGGCACCTTTGGCAAAAATACCATTACGGACTATTTCATGCATGCCAGTTTTATTCCTGAGAGATACGAACCATCGATAAATAATCCCACCTCTCTCAATCAAACGCCCCGTACAATGCCGTCGCCACTGAAAGCTTTGGTTTTCCTGTTGCTGTTGTTGTTCCTGTCCACAATACGCCCGAAAAATTTGAAAACGCAACAATCATCGGCCATTTTGGATTTGTGGGTTGAGGAAAAATCAGGAACGGTAAGCCTAACCGTAGAAATAACGTCGCGTTTCCAAATTCCTGTAGCGTAGCGTGGCCTTAGATCATCGAAAAGGACGTGTGAGTGGAAGGCGAGAGTCTTTAATGCACGTGCGGTTGCTTACTACTTGATTGGCAGCGAAGTACAGAAAACCAACAAAAAGCTTTGTTTCAAGGTACGGATCACGCTGCACAGCTAGCACAGTCATTTCTTATTAAACAGGTCAGCGATCTTCCACAATGGAAAGTGACTTGATCTCTGCTAGTTTTTGTTGAAGTTGTTGCTGGCAATCCTCGTCTGAAAGATCTCCTTTCTTCCAGCCAAGTTTGTTTGTAAGGTCTGACAGAACTTGTGAAGCTTGGGTGTAGTAACTCGCCTGCAATAAAGAAATAATATCAAAGACAGGATCAAACTCAACTAAATACTTCAGCTTATAATCTCCGATCTCTGAGGAGTATCCCCGGTCTTACAAACAAGTTAAGCGAGGACCAGTGATGAGGGGGATTTAGGTCCCGGGGGAGGACTTCGGCATAAAAAGGACGGAGATGACTTTCGTACCTTTCAGGGGTTTTTAGGGGTAACTCTTAGGGCGCTCAGCCTCAAAAGGTCCACAGCAGGAGCTTTCGGGGTGCCTATTACGGCACTGAGCAAAAAAAGAAAGTGCCAGTTAATGTGTTGTTTTAGAATTGGTACCTCTTATAGCCTGCGAACGCAGACGTATTTCCGGCTGTCACCTGATATAGTCGGAAGTAAGTCTCCGTTCGCAGGCTATACCTCTTTAATAGGGGTGAAAAAAATTTCAAGCTACGCAACAAAACAGCATCTTGATACCTCTTGGGGGTTCTTTTCCAAATTTCCGAAGAGCACCCCGGAGATTTAGGGCTTAGGTTTGCCTCTAGGGTGCTGTTTCAAAATTGCTCAGATTATCGTCATCTTACTCTAACATAATATTAACGACAGCAATTTGTCTTACCCCTGACCGGATCATGGCTTCAAATGATGGCTCAAAGTAGTCTATTCTTCCCTCTATCAGTTGAGGCAAATCCTGAGATGTAACAAACCAATCATTCGTGAGTAGAAGACTTTGACATAGTACTTGTGCATGCTGATGCGCTCGAAATTCATTGTAAGTGGCCCACTTTACATTGATTTGGGCAATAAATAATAAGACACGTCCGAATTCATACGGTTGCAACAGCCGCCTTCGCTTTCACTTAGCGCAGGAGATTACCGTCCGAACGACCGTTTTTCAACCTTTTGTTAAATCCGCAAATATTTGTAAAAAGCACGTAGACTTTGTGCGCGGTGGTGTGGGGACTTTTCGAAATTGCAATGTCAGCGTTTCAATAGCCTAGGTTACAACAAGTTCACAAAATCTCCAAGACACATCCTTACCTCCAACATGACGGCGTTTTGTCTTTCATAATCCAGTTTTGCTGCTGCAAGCGCTTGATTATTCTAAAGGAAGCGCAACCACTGATTACTTCATGTAAACGTATCATCATTTGTATTGACAATGTGACACTCATAACACACGCGTAATTTGTTGAAACCAATCATAACATAGCAGATGTCTTCTCAGCCAATCACGCACAAAAAGAAACCTAGGAGTGACTTGGCTGACGTGACGTGAATTTTCCCGCCCTTGCTACTGATCACGAGTATTTGTTTCGAGTTTTGATTGGTCTATTTCACTGGGCGCAAACAAGAAACAATCTGATTGTCCAAGCACCTATTTTCCACCTTACAGAGATTGCTTTTTTGTTTTGCCCAAACAAATAAAGAAAATTGATTTCAATTTTAGTTTTGAAAAACAAATGACATTACCGCATCCAGTTTAGCTTGATTTTGAGGAGTTTTTTCTCTTTCTTGAAGCCTCAGCACCTTAGCTTGGTACTTCTGGTAATCCTTTAATAACAAGTAATTTATAAATTATTCACCGCGGCACAATCATTGAATCTTGTTAAAGTCTGTCTACATGGTCTGTCAGAGGACTGAATCACTTAGTCTATGATTACATCCCAGGTGGGGGGGGGGGGGGGGAACTCCTATATAAAAAGAACAGGCTTACTTGTTGGAAATTTTGAAAAGAACCCCTAAGAGGTACCAAGGCCCTGTTTTGTGGGCGTTTTTCACCCCTAAAATGTACTACCAGTTATTACATAACACTTCATCTCCTGTCACATTTCTTCAGCTCAATACCCTAAAAGGTATCACAAAAGCTCCCACTGTGGACCTTTTGAGGCAGAACACCCTAAGAGGTACCAAACCGGGTTTTTTAACCCCTGAAAGCTATGATGAACACCCCCGTCCTTTCCATGTGGAAGTACCCCCAAGGATATTTACATGTTTACATGTGTATTTTGTTACATGTGAAGCTTTGAAGACTCTTAAGTAAACTACATAGAAAAGGAATCTACACCTGTGAATAGCTTTTGCATTATGTGTTATAATGTGCCAAAATCAGCAGGTCAAGTCATTCCTTGTCAAAAGCAACTTTCATACCTGCAGTGCTTGATCTCTTCTTTTTATTGCAGCATTCACACTAGGAAACACACCACTGAACCTGAATAGCATCAAAATGTTAAATGCATATAACAAAGGAAATGCCATGTTTCACTGACATTCTTGTTCCCAGAGGTTGCAATACTTTCAGATGGCACCAAGAACTGTGACCACTCGGCGGGCAGAGGGGGACTCCCATTTGAAAGGGTCGGCGATGCTTGTTGGAAAATTTGAATTAAACCCCTAAAGGAGACCAATCTGGGAATGGTTCAAGCTTTATTTGACCCCTTGTAGACACCACTAAAAATGGAATTGGCTCGATTACCAGATGATGTTCAGGAAAGGAGCCCACATTAGTAGACTACACTGACGACGACACAGCCTAAAAACAGAAATAATGTTGAGGGTTTTTAAAATCTTTTCTTTGAGTGCACCATAAAGATACTTTGACAGCTAAAAATAGTGGTGTTTCCTCATGAACACCCTACATGAGACCAGAATCCTTGATTTGTACCCCTAAGCAAGACGACAATCATCATCGACCTTTTCATATGGGAATCCCCCCCCCCAGAAATTGTGACCTCTGTCTGGTTCCAAGAATGTCATATCTGACAAATATGAAAGACTGATTGAATAAAAAAAAGAGTATTCTGTGCATGCTGCAAGAACACTGGATTCGACCAGGTTAAATGATCCTTGGAGCTGACTAAAAGTATTGCGGCCTCTAGAGATGAAAATGTTGCATAGAGACTTAAAAGTATTAAAATAAATTAATATCAAGGATTATTCCATTTACTTTTTCATAGGATCTGCCACTGTCTTCTGATTTCTACTTGCCTGTATGAAGAAAAAGCAGAAAAATAAGAATTATTGGAATGCGCTAACTGTCAATGATAATAACAACTAACAATGATAATGACATAGTCTGCAACAGCTGCTTGAAACCCATCCTTAAGCTTGTAAAACGGAGTGCTGTTAACTCTTTTATCTCCTTTTTTCATCAACTGGAATGCAAACAGTAGATGTATTACCAAAAGCATCCCCGAATGTAACAAAGAATAGCCATGCCACAATCCAGGAGGAAACCCATTCTCTAGACTACCAACTGAAGGGTACTGTTCCCTGTTTACCCACCGCAAGTTTGTATGAAGAGTGACTTGTAAACAAGATCAATCAAAGTAAATGTATGGTTCAATCAGATTGGAACATTTACAACTCGTATGATCAAATATTTGAAAATTAACAGTGGCAAAAGTCACTGACCAGTTCTTGTCTAAGCTCATCTAACCTCTCTGCACAGGCTGTACACTCCTGAAGCTGTCAATACAACACAGGAGACCCATTCAGTAACCATTTCAGGCTTGATTCTGCGTGAAGGTCAAAAAGCTCTTAATGACTGACCCCAAGGGAAACAGTGAGTTTTGTTTCCTTGAGATCCTCAATTAGCATTTAGGGAAACATTGAGAGTCAATGGGAAGTAAAGCTCACTGTTTTCAATGAGGCCAGTCACTGAGTGTTTTGTTATGCCTCCAATGTGAAAATGGAACAAACTGCGAAAAATTTATTTCCTTGACACTGGCTGGCACACAAAGTTGCCATAATTTCAAGGTGAACGACCTGATCAAAAGTTCAAGGTGTTCAGACAATTTGTCCAAGTTGTTGTTTCCTTAGGGAGTTAGCGAGTTTTGACCCATGACACATGACAGGTTCTCCTCCTACTGGGAAAGGTGTTTGAGTTGGGAGGTACATGTATAACAACACAAATTTTCTTTCAATCCTTTAACTGGGTGAACTAGAGTACAAGTTTACTTTAAGACACGTAATCACTTGGACCTCCCTTTTGTAACATCCTCATACAGTACACCGCCATGTATATTTTTGGTTGCTTAGATCCTTTTTTGCAATTTGTTAACACTGCATAACAGCAAATTATTTACAGCTGTGTCAGTATATATGAATAAACCATGGCTCTTATATACTAAAAAGTAACCCAGGCAAATTACTGAAACGTAGCCAATTCACACATTAATTCCATTTTCTTTCAAGGCAGCCTAAATGGTTATCATATCCAAACTTACAGGTTCCCGAAACAGGTCACCCTGAGAAACTGGACTCGCAGCAAGATCCTGATAAATACGCAGTTCAGCTTTTGACAGCGCTGAAGTAGAAAGAAAAGAAACTTACAAATGCAGAGTTGTAGCTAAGAAAATAGTCGTTGGGCTAAGATTTTCTTTGACCTGGTCACCAGTTGCACGAGAGACCTGGAACAAAATGCTTGTCCCCACTGCAGTCGTTTGCAATGCCTTAAACGCGGAGCTACCAAGCTTTGTTTTTACAAGATGGCAGATGCAGTACATGGAAACAGAACATGCTAAACAAGTGCTCAAGGCAAGATTTTATTTCAGTTACCTAACTTGTTATAGTGGCACCAATACTCAAGGTATAGTCAGGAATTTATTCCACACATTTAATTTATAATTAAATGGTTCGATATCGTTCAGATATTGAATGATTGTACATGTACATGCATAACCTAAAAACCTTTTGGTGTCCTTTACCAAGTTATTGCCTGCCAAAATCCAGCCAGTGATCACCTCTTTCTCAGCCGAAGAATTTCACTGGCAGCTGGTGCTTAGCGACAACTGTGCAAATGATACTATTCAAATTGGCCACACTCATACAAAAAAGTTTCATACTATGTATTTTGAAGACTTACCTGAGAGTGCTTCTCCATGTTTTCTGGTGTCTTTGTAAATCTTCTTTGTTGCACCTTCTAACCTACATTGATTTACAAAATAAACAAAAAAACAACATTTGTCCAAGGGCAGAACAGAGTGACCCCAGTTAAGGTTCAAACTCAAGATTATTTATTTTGATCATGCCAATTCATGGCATAACCATTGGGGCACTGTGCTGTCAATGAGAAATAAGTCAAATGTGTCAGTTGAAGTTATAGACAATATCATCATAACACCTACTGGTTGAATTTTGCAACTTCTCTCTCAAACTCTCTATCACCCTGAAAAGCACAATGAAGAAAAAGTATGATCTAAGGGATGAACATATGGCAAGAATTATAAATTAATTTTACAAAATCCATTTAATTGACAATGATACTAAGAAGTAAGCAGATATAGATGTTGTAATTGTAATTTTCTGGTTGATACAAATAATGGCAGTCTTGTACTGCAGACCAATATTACAAACAAACAGAGCCTCTAAGTTTTCACCATGAAAGCTGATAATAATAACAAATCTTGGATGCTGCAAGTTGAACTCCTTCTCAATAAAGAAATTAGCTACAACTAAATGACCAAGATAACACAAAAACCACATTGCATGTAAGAGACGAAGAAGATGAAACCTTTAACCACAGTAGCTTAACAACTTGCAAAATTATTTGAATGATAACAAAAATGTTTACCTGAAATGGTTTACAGTAGTCGTAGTATTATTAAACCCAAGAGTTGTGTGATAACACTACTGTCCCCAGGAAATACGGTTTACGGTTTTCCATACTAGTTTTCATTACTGGGTTTAGTTTTTTAAATGACTATGGAATATGCAATCAGGTATTGACAGATAACAATAAAAATATAAAATCCTGCTCTTTGGAAACCATTATTATTTACACTGGAGAGTAGAATGAATGCAAAATATATAACTCCTTTGGTTAGTAATATTATGAGCTATCCTAATAAAAGTTTAAAAAATAAAAAAAATCTTCTCAAGTAAAATAATTTGAAGCTTACCCAAAGTGTATTATATTTTCTTCTCACTCTTGATCTCTTTCCTATACAGCTAAACATTTTTTTTTATCAAAAACTGAAATCGCACCTGTCTCGTACGTGCAAGAAGTGTGAATGTCATTGACAATTGAATTTACATAGAATAAAATTCTAAACCCAGCAATTTGTGTGAAACTGTTTGATTGCCAAGCAAAATTCCAAATGTTCTGAAAAGATTGAAAATCAATTGTAAACTAACTGAAAAAGAGCATGTACACGGCACTTATTTCAAGCGTGGACTTCTATGGTCTATCAAAACCAATTCTCTGAGAAAATTGTTTTTCATCCCAAGTTCCAATGAGTAATTGAAACCGTTTGTGAACTTGAAATTTGCTAGTTATATTGGCTGATTAATAATTAACAAGATCACTGTTTTGATAAACGGATGTCAAGTGAGGAATATTTATTTTAGCCCTGTTACCACCTTCAGAGATAATAAGGAAATATACAGGTTACTTGGGATGCACTGTACATAAAATTTTTCAGGATGACTGTAATTTTATGTTCGATTATGCAAGTAAAAAAGGAAAGGCTGGAAGGTCAGGAAAGAAAGTTGTAAATTTGCAGTCACACCATACTAATGTCATGCTTGAGACAATTATCATGAATGCACTGAACTACTTGAATTCTATTTCTGAGTTTTTACATGCATTTCTTTTGCAAGACAAGAAAAACCCTAGAGTCAATTACCTTGCAAAGTCTGGGATTTACTATCTGCCCCATCTACTTGGTGACGGGCAGTAAACCATGAAGGGTTTAAACTGGTAAAATCTGAGACTCGCTTACACACAAAGACCCTGCTATTGAATCCACGACTGAGACTTGACAAAATTTTTTCAAATCTTAGCCTGAGATATAACAATTCAATTATCTGTAATTTTTACAAGCACTGCTGACAGATATAATATGACAATTTACATGTACAAGCAGAATATATTCCAGTCTACATTTCACAGTAGCAATTGTGAAGTAGTGAGGAGAGTGGCGCCAGGGGAGCTGAGGAGGGCTTTAGCTACCCCCCCCCCCCAATTTCAAGCAAACAATACATCTAATAATAATTTTACAAATATCTGCAGACCCCCTACAAGTTAGCGCTCCTGGCACTTGCATGTAAGCCCCCCCCCCCATTCCCCATCCCTGTGAGTTGGCTCATTTTTTGAGGACCATTCCCTTACCAGTAGACAAATACCTGGGTTGCCCTCCTCTTATTGGAAAACTAATCGAAGGTCTTGGAAGAAAGGTTCACCCTTCAAAATTCACACTGGTCTTCTTTTTCAAGCAAGGAAACATCAACGTTCACTCCCAGGTCCGGAGAGAGACTTGCAAGTGAAAGAGTCAGTGATGCCCATTGGATGATTTGTGTTACACTCCTGAGGGGGTGTTTTGAAAAACGATTTTGTTTCAGTAACACAGTATGACTCCCTTTTCTGTTTGCAACCCCGACGAATAACTCAGACTGACTTGTGAGAGACCCCCCCACCCCCCTTCCCCGAAAGTTCACTCGTTATTTCCGGGGTATTTATATTGTCAGTTGTTTTGCCTTCCCACAAGTTATTACTGAACTGTGAAAAGTTATTACACCGTTACAAAATTAAGAATTAAAAATTCCAAAGAGCCGGCTATTTGATCCAGATAAAAGCTGAATAGCTTCGTGCTACAGAAAATAAGATAATTATTTAGCCGTCAAGCAGGATGAAATAGACGTGAAAAGTTTTATACAGCAGCACATTTAAGCTCAGCATATAAACTTACCAGGGTTTAAACACACGCAGATCTCTACTCACCGATTGCTTTGGAGGTGGCTTTGCCTTCTTGAAGGGATTCCTATTGTTTTGAAGATAAATTACGTTAAGCTTCCCGAAGAAAATACGATCGATAACACCTGCAGAGGTGATAAGCTTGAGTTATCAAATGATTGGTGGACTTCGAAGAGTTCCCGTGGTTCATAAGAACAAAATACAACTTTTTCATGTCGAAGTTCTGATTTCTAACATATTGAATAATATCGTTAGAGGTATTGCTTACCAGCTCATATCAGCGAATCATTAAATACTATTTTGTCTAAGCGTCATGTTTATGGTTCTTCTGTCTGTTTATCCTTGTGTCTTCGCTTCTCCGTGTTCGTGATCAGCCGGAGATCTTCGGTTATGTGCCGAATGTCGAATATGTCCAAATAAGGGTAATATCGTATCGTACGACTAGGTCACTCGGCATAAGTTGTGTTTCTTGTCACATGGCACACGGGTCTGGGATGGTGACTCCATTTTGGTAAAGCGAACGAGTTATATTATGAAAGTCAAAGGAAATACACGTGGTAGAAAGCAGAGAGTACCTCGCGGTCGCGGAAGAGGAAAACGGACAGACTTCCAGAGCACAGACTTGGTTGTAACTGTGTCAAATGAAGATAACAGTTCCTCGCGCCTGAAACCTCCGGTTACCGCGAGCCAGCCTCGAAAGATCGTGCTCAACCGCAAAACTGGTAAACTGAATGAGCTTATTCTGTGTGTATCGTTTGTCAAAACAGAGTTGAAAATCTCTCATTCGCTGATGGTGTTTTTCCACTTTAGAATCCACTGATTTGGAGAAAGTGACTGTGAAGTCTTTGGACGAAATTAAACGCGAAAAAGAGCAGAGACAGCTTGGAGGATCTGCACATGAGACAACAAGCCACGATTCAGTGCAAGCTGGCGGGTCTGCTAAAGACAGTGGCGAAGACAGAAATCTTTTCGGTAAGATTCCGATAGATTACAAACATTTGAAATCAGGTTTTTGTCAGAAAAAACGAGATTTGTCAACCTTTCATAGAATATCCGTGCCTTTTAACATACGTGGTCGATTTCCACCATCGCGCGCCTTGGGAAATGTGAACGGATGCACTCCTTTAAGCCTTTCAGCCTTCTTATTCATATCCAGCAGTATTTTTTTTGCATAGATACGAGCTAAAGTTACGATTATGGAAGCGAAGATTTTAGTCTTACGGCCGGTTCGTTCTACAACTACACTAAGCTTGTTTGTTTGTGTTCTGTATCAGTGGAGTGATCCCAGGGGAAAATATGGGTAAGAGCTTCTTGGGAAAGTCCCTGGATATTGTAGAAAACATAAGAGCGTGAAAGGCACTGCGAAATCATACGCCTGTAGTATAATTTCTTAAGAAACATCGGCAAAACAACCTCTGTTTAAATTTGCTGTTGAACAGATATCTTGTCCTGTGCTACACAGAAACGACAGATTTAGGCCCGGTTCAGACGTCGTGCTTCTGCCTTGCCGAACTCAATCCTGCCTAGGAAAAAAAGATGGCGACTGGTACATTTACCCATAGTTCTTAGCGCACGAAAACCTTAACAACGTTTATAAAAACGTACAGAAGAGCTATAAAATCTTCAAACCTAGCATACAGAATGTCCTTAGTACAGGGACAAATATTGTAAACATATGGCTTTCTTTCTGCCTTATAGGCTGTGTTAGGTTCGGAAGGTATTGTGGTAAAATGTACAACCGCCATTGTTTTTCCTATGGTGGATTGCAATTTGGTTCGACTATGACACGGCAGAAAAACAACTCTGATTCAGATGTTGTGCCAGAGTTGAACCAAATTTAGAATTTACTGATGCCTCTTAACAATTCTCCTCCTAACTCCCCGTGGGAACGCAATCCTGCCAAAATATGTTAATATAATTTATGAATTTTGTTTGGCGCGACAGAGGCACGACGTTTGAATTGCTGCTGTGGCAGAGTTGTGTAGCATGGCAGAGCTTGTTGAACTTAATTGCTTGCAGAACTTAGTTCAAAAGTTTGATACAGACACCGTGCTTCTGCCATGCTTTTGTCGAACTTAATTCCTGAATTTAGTTCGGCACAGCAGAAGCACGACGTCTGAACTGGGCCTTAGTGCATGACTTTGTCAAAAATAAGACTTATTCTAAAAATAATGGCCCAGTCAATGCTTTTGTACCCAAAGTTTGCAAAGTTATAAAGTTTGGTTCATCTTTGCAGACACTTTCAGTAAACCAGCGAAGGTTGATCCCAGTTGCCGAGGTGAACCAGTTGCCGCCACCCGATCTGGGTCAGGATCTGAAGTGTCAAATACAAGTGGAGTGACATCAAGACCAGAGCTGAAAAAATTATCAATTCCCTTAAAAGCATTACCTGCACTGGCACCACACCACAAGATCTTGCCTGGAAAACAACCAATCAACGCAGCTATTCCGAGGTGGGTCAGCAAACAACTTCTGAAAACTGTAATTCAAAGTGGTTGTGGGTCAGGTTTTTGTTACAAGTTACAGAATCAGATAGCATCTCTACAGTGGAAAATCATAATTATAGTCGGAGTGTTTGCTGAAAAGCTGTTTAAGTACTTTTATGGCATGTTCACTTATAAGTTTTACTCTCAAGGCCATGAGGAGGGAAATGACCAAGAGTTTGGCACTTTTGTGAGGTTGTTTTGTCACAGCAACCTTATGTTTTGCTCCAATAAAGATAAAATCAACATCTAAATAATTTGTCAAAATGTCAAGCACACAATAGGCCACAACTATCAACAAGTGATTGTTAAGATAGATCCCATACCCACCCTAAGAAAGGTAACAGATATTCCGAGGGGAAGGGGCGGGGGGAATGGGGTTTAAAACAAAATTTATAAGGAAAGTATTTGGGGGGGGGGGGGGATCTAACTAAATACCTTCCGTGGGAGGGGTATGGATATATTCCAGAACAGCACATTATTTGACTGTTTTTTTAAATTTGTGTGGCTCAGAGTAGTTGGCTTAAGATACAGAAGTAAGGAGATTATTTTAAATTTATAAACTTTTTCTTGTTGTGTTTTTCCTTTTAAGCCCCGTAGAGACCAGTGAGATGGATTTTGAGAGTAGCCTGTCAGATCAAGAGTTTGATTACCTAGATGGTGACGAAGAGTCTGACCTTGCTAGTGACCTTGATGAAGACTTCGTATTGAAAGAGGAAACAGAAACAAAGCAAGACCCACAAATGACAAGAGAAAGGTCTGAAAATCACCAAGATGGTAAAGATGCTAACATGAATGACGGTGGTTTCTCTGCTTACGTCGATTACACCGGTGTACCTCTAGCACAAGATTATGCAGAGGAGGAAGAAGATGATGTTATCTCACTGCATCCAGATGATTCGTTGTTAGACGAGGAAGATGAATTCAGTATGAACAGCAACAGACTTGTGCGCCCAAGGTTGGTTTCCGTGTCGCATTTTTGTTTACATAGCTTTTGTCAATTCTTTTGCAATGTGATACTTTTTTGATCAAATGCCAGGTCTCCAAAATAGAGTTATAAGTACATGTAAGTCCCTCAAATATTTATTTGAAGTATACTCTAGTAGTACAGGAGCTCCATTAATGTTTTCTGCAGAAAGACATCTGGTTTTCACAGGTGGGTAAAACTATTTGGACTGAAGTTCTTCGTATGAAAAACTTTCTCCTGTAGATGGTCAGACCAGCTGGGTAAAATCATTCTTGCAGCTGGTCAGTTTGCCTGGTGGTTGGGCTCTTAATGAAACCCCTGGTGGTAAGTTAACTCTGGGGAAGTTTAATCATGAAAAATTAGTGCCTTTGTTATCTTGGAAAGGATTTATTAGGCTAGCTAATGTAAGTGTTTTTCCCGTGAAACACTGGAACTTGAGAGGCCACCAAGAAATCAAAGAAACTGGCCAAACTCGGCACTGGAGTTAATCTCTAGCCCTGTAAGATGTGAATCAACCCACAGTCAATGTTGTGAGTAAGTTAACTGTGGAAGTAGTGTATTTGGATGTTTATAACTTTCCACAGTGAGGTGGTGGTTGGAAGAGCAAAATAAATGTTGGAATCTATTGTTTCAGGATTTTGGGAAGAAGATCAGGTAGTGAGTCAAGAGATTTGAGAATGATGATTACTGACAGACAGAAACAGTCTGAAGAAAGCTCTAGCACCAGTACAACTGCAGTGAGAAGGCCAAACGAGGAGCCGCAACCTGACAGTGGGGAAATAAAGAGTCAAGAAATGGAAAAAGATGTTGTTAAAGGGGATAAGTCTGATAGCACATACAAATCAGAAAACTTGTCACATAAATTACGTCACAGAGAAAGGGTTTCACCTTGGAGAGGATCCAGAAGACAGGAAAATGAAAGGCATAGAGACAGGGCTCCCCGAGGTCGAAGTGGTGATGCTGTTTCAAGAAGAGGTAGACAAAGATTGAGGTCAGGCCCAAGAAGAGAAAGTGGATCTAATGTTCCAGTATCATCACTGTTAGGGTACCCTCCAGCTTTACCACCGTTATTTACTCCTGTTGAGGGACTGCTTCCTCTTTCTGGATTGTCACAGGTGCAAGCTGCTTTAGAAGAAAAAATTAAGTCAGCTAAGACAAAAATGCAGATGACTGTACTACAGATGCTCACAAACCCACCCCCAGTTCCTGGTGAACATGTACCCGAGTATGACCGCCACAGACAGCAACCTCCCTCACGACATGGACCGTATGGTCCTCGCGAGAGTAAAAGAACAAATGAACGACATCCTCCCAAAAGACCTCAAAGGAATGTACCAGATGCTAAAAGTAGTATAGCTCCGCTCATGCCAGAACATGTTACACACAAGGAAGAACATGCTCCAAACATAGGACAAGTGCCTTCACAGAAGAAGGCAGAACCCAGTGGTGATGTGCCACAGTGGTTGCAAAGAACAAGAAAAGCCGAGCTTACTGAAAATAAAGACCAACAGGTGATAAACGAAGCAAATGTAAATCAAACCCACCAAGAAAGCACTGTTGTCAAGACAGGAGGAGAAGTATCGCAGTATGAAGCCACCGACAATGCATATCGACATGAGGCTGTGGCACCGGGTTTTCAAAATGACTGTAACAGCAGTATTGTCAATGATGTAGAAAAAGCAAGACTTGCAAGAGAATTACGCTCTTCAACAGACTACAACTCTGAGATGCAGGTCTTGACAAGTAAAAGAAAAAGCCCTTTTCGTGATGAAGAGATTCAACATGGAGCCAAGATTGTGATTGCAACGAGCCCTGAAGGATTGCCACAGCCAGGTCCAGCAAGAGGACTGAAAGTTCATCCTAAAGGATACTGTTCTCAACAGCTTGACACAGGGTGCTGTACTGCCAAGTCTTGCAAATATATGCATCTACCTTACGCAAAGCTTGTTGAGGTAAGACTTTTTGGGTAACAATCCTTTGAGGCAAAATCAAAGGCAAAATCTCGTCTGATATTTAGGGAAATCAGATGTGTGATAAAGTAAGTTAATTTCTTATATTTCATGCATTTTATCAGTAGGAAATTAGATAATTAGATAATTGATTAGATACATGACCCCTCAAGCGTGTAGTGCTTAAACGATAATCGTGTTTTAAGTAAAGGATTTTGCTTACTGACTTACTTTACTAACAGAATCCCTAGAAGGGCTGTTTAACTGTAGTTTTTCCAATGGGTACCCTGATGACAACTTTTTGTATCATTCATTTTCTATGCAACTTTGATTGAGATCAGACATCAGAGTTTGAAAGATATTACTGTGTACTTGTGTTGTGTTTTTCTGTGACACACTTGACCTTTATCCCTTTTGAATTCTTGTGATGCAGAATTGTTTCTCCTGTGATGAACTGGTAGAAATATTTACTTGGTTCTTTATGGAGTTCAGTTCTTTAGTGCAGATGACCTGACTTCTCTTTAGACTAATCAGCTGATTTCCTTCAAATATTTTGCAGTATCAGAGATCAATGCAGTCAGAGAACACTAACAGGTTTGCATTTTAAAACATTCGAGATGTTAGAGCCATGTTTGGAAACTTCTAACTACATGTAGAGTCAAACCTCCACTGACAGCCACCTCTCTATAATGGCTACCTGGCCGCAACAATGGCCATGTTTTTTGGTCCTTGCAGATGGCCCATACATTCACCGTTACTTTGACTTCTTTACAACAACCACCTTTCCACAAGGGCAACGGCCTTTAAAGCATGTTCTAACTGCAAATTAGCCTCTTGACAACAGTCAATTAATCAACAACTGTTTTCAGTGTATTTAAAACCCCATTTTTTTATTGTGAAAAGTCATAAAACTTGATCCTTACCCCAAGTCGGTGGTCTCTGTTTGGTTTCTGTTTTATTGACATACAGTACCGCTCCAAAGTAAGTTACCACCTTCTCACGAGACAAGAATCTCGTCTCGCGAGACGAAAGTCGAAGCTTCGCTTGTGAGCGTCGGCGCTGGATTTCCGATGTTTACCACGTTCATAAAAGATGTAACTCCAGAAATTGTCAACCCACGTGGCTTGAGAATGGTATCTGTGAATATATACGTTGCAAATTATTTAGTTTTCAATCGAAAACATATCGTTCATAACTTCCACGATGTCCAGACCTGTATGCTAAAATTGCTTCTTTTGCTGATCGATCCCAGCGGCTTCTTTCGCCAAGTGAACGCCGCGATTAATGAAGTCATTAACTTCACTTCAGTAGAAAGGTGCTGTATACATGAAAAAAGGGTTAGCAGTGTCATGTTTAATAGCAAACACGGACCATCCAGGACCGTTCTTGGCCTTCGAGCAGTTCACAATTTTCATAACCGTGTTTCGATCACTGATTGACGTACGTTGCTAACTTTGCAGTTAAGTGAGTTCTGTGACACAGCTTATTTTGCAGCATTTGCTATTAAAAACTCCTATAAAGCCATTTCGTTTTTGAAACGCTTCTCTTTGTTTGTAGGGTTCTCCGAAGCCTTTTATTGATTGATGTACATGTAGGCGAGATCAACATCAACAGAACTAATTTGACCAAAAGATCGCAATCTTTCCATCAATCGCTCAACAGACTTTGACTCTCGCGGTAAGCACGTTTAACAAGGAAATTGAGATCAACATAACTTTCAGTATTCAAACTGAGGTCTTCTGCGTTCCATTTCACGTTCCAATTCTTTGAACACTTCTACCACATGCGTTTGTTATTTTTGCAAAGGATGCGTGCATAAAGTCACGTTTTCGATTTGTTATGTAATCAAAAATTCACTTCCTTTCTCGCTGTCAGACGAAACATGTACAGATTTACCGAAGTTCTCTTTCCGGTGGTTAATATTGTTTACATTCAATTTTATGGATGAAAACAACGGTTTTACGATTCAAAAGCGAGTTCAAAGGACACGCACACTTAAGCAAATTTTACTGCATTATGGACTAAAAATAATCCGGAAACTATTGACACTTTACTCATTGATTACTCAAGCACTTTCACCAACGTCTTGATTTGAGAATAAAAAGCAATGTTTCCACTCAGTTTCTTCATTTGCGATAATAGTATTGGGTTTTACGAAGCAAGTTTCCGAAGCAAGTCAACACGCTGCAATGAAATAATTAAAGTGACCGCCAAACTCGAGTTTTGGCAAACGTCTTTGACGTTCATTTTTCATCACTTTCATTTACATTTTTCGCCTGTAAGTTAAAGTTGGCTCCCTTGATGCGGCATGTAAAACAAGAGCCCGCAAAACCAGATGCTCTCGTGGGGTAAACTTCACCATGTCGCGAGAAATTAATCGTTTTCTCGCAAGCTAACTGCTTGTAATTTATTCCAAAATATACGCTTCAACGGTTCTCGCAAGACGAGAGTCTCGTCTCTCGAGATGAGAGTCTCGTCTCGCGAGGCGAGACTTTCGTCTCGCAAGAAATGAGACGAGAGATGGTAACTTACTTTTGAGCGGTACTGTATTAATATGCTGTAATAAGCTTTGTTGCACCCCCATTTGGAAAAAGATAACAGATTTCATGCTACACTCATCTCCCCCAAGGTGGCCATTGGGAAGAGGTTTGACTGCAGGTTGATATCTAATTTCTCAAACTCATTAATAATTCATCAAGTTTGAACAAAGGAAATCATGACCGTGATGGTGTTTGGATATGTGATCTTAATTAGCATAGATTTTGACGATTGTATTTCTTCGTTTTCTCCTTAGTTTTAGTTTTGATTGAGAAGATAATATCAAACACTCAAGACAGTGTTTGACCACATTTCCAAACATCTCGAAGTTCGTCAAAAATACTCTACTGCACGGTGTATTTTCAACTCTCTTCTCGGTGTTTGAAAATGTGGTCAAACACAGTCTTTCATGTTTGATATATTACTTGAATACATAAAAGTTTGTCCAACCCTTCAGGCATGTTTTTAGTATCAAAGAACTTTGCAAAGTTAGGTTCAGGCTCATATGGAACTTTGGAAAAAAAAATTTATACAAATTTATATCGTGAAGGAAGGTAATGAGTTTTGTTTGAACATTTTGTAGTCAAGGCCATCATGTCTTGGAAGCACAACCTGAAGACCAATTGGAGCAAACTGCCACTACTGCACAAGAAATACAACCTCAAGGTAACTTACCATGTTAATGGAGTCATTAATATTTTTGTTAAAATTCTTTCCAGTTGAACTTTCAACTTGAAATAGCAGTTCTTTCTTTTTTGCAGAAGCTTGAATTGAGGATCAATAATACCTTTTTAAATTGCAGCAATTTAAAAACTTACATAGAAGTCAGATCTGGGTTAAGTATGGTAGTTTAATGCCATTTATGTCTTCTCTCATATTTTCAGAAGAAGTTCCTCCAGTGTCTTACCAATTAGTTACAGAACTGCTGTTACAGAAGAATTTACGTAAGGATGTTGATATTGCTGCTCTAGAGCTTAAGTAGTGCTGGTTGTGACACTGTTATGGTGTTATCTGAGTTTGATATTTTATCAGACCAAGATAAGAGAAATTTGTCATTGGTAACTCAGTTATTCTTGCCAGCAGGGAAGATTATGGCTAAATTGTGGGTCGATTGGTTTCCCCTTGAACAGCAAGGCACTGAAATTAATAGGCCATTTCCTTGGTTCCTTTTCCTTCTATGTGTGTCAAATTAGACCTTTTGTGCAACACTGTTCATACATGTATGAAAATGTGTTTCATATGCACACGGATATTCATCCAAATCAAACTTATCTTCACATGAGAAACTCTGTACCGAGACTCATTTTGAAACAGAGGCAAAAATAAACTCAGAAATGGCATATTATGAAACCTGGTCACTGAATAATGTCACGCGAAATAACACAAACTTTGCGTTTGCGATGGAAATATGATTTGTCTCTAAACTGTAAAACTTTTATGTACTGTAAATCCTTGAATTAGTGCCTGGTGCGCTTATTTCAAGTTAAGGAGAAGATGGGGGCACTTATTCGATGGGGGTGCTTAATCGAGGGGTTGTGCTTATTTAATTTTTCCCAAATCGGGGCCTGACATGATAATTTTTTTAACACATCATCTGTACGTAAACAACAGCATAAGCTGTTTATCGACCTAAAAAGCTGATCCTAAACTTTAAATCGTGGCACAGTTAGTACTTGAAATTTTTTCCAAACATAATGTGTCCACAAACTGAAACAATGCACAAATCTATTACACGATGAAAACTACAAATCCTTTGTTGTCTCATTACTTGTCCACAAAATGGGAGGGAGGAGGGGAGAGGTTATTTTAAATTTTGGCCAATAGGAGGGGCACTTATTTGAAGGGGGTGCTCATTTGAGGGGTGCTAATTCAAGGATTTACGGTATTTGAATCTTGTTTTTAAAGGTGCTGCATGGCAGATGATTGAGAAATTGTGCAGAACAAACAAGCCTGACTTTGATATTTTGAGGCGCACTCTGACAGTTTCTAGTGAACACTTGGAAGAACCTGACATTGCTGCTCAGGTAACATAGTCATGATGCATCAAATACTTCTAAATGTGACATTTAGTGGAACTTCTTGAATCACACAACTGATAGGCTGCAGGGCTTTCGGTGAGTGCCGCACACTGGGCAAATTGACCGGCTATGAGGATGATTTTGCGTGCCTGGTTTAACCGTCTAGAGGAAAGGTTTTCTTACATGTATAAAGAAGGTCACTCAGAAAGTTTTGCCGGCCTGTGAAAACCAATTGTCCTCCTACTGAAAATGTTCATGAAATACCTGAAATTACCAAAATGTGTTCATATGAACAAGCTGAGTTTTTACAAGTGAACATATCAAAGATCACATATTTGAACTGTGGAGAAAGATATGAAGATATGAAGACATGACATGTCTTCATATCTTTCTCCCCAGTAGAAATATATGACCTTTCATACATTCACTCACTTGTATTCTTCACCATCTATGGGTATATTATGAACTCACAACATGACCAGCTCCCAGTTAGCTTGGTAGCTCAGTTGGTAGAGCACTGCACCGGTATAGCAGAGGTCATGGGTTCGAATCCCAGTCAAGGCTGAATTTTTTCAGGCTTTTAGTTCACAACTGCTCAAGTTGTGTGTATAACTGCGATGATCAGTCATGTCTCCATTATTCAATTTTTTTATTACGTTCAACAGAGATGTCTTCCTAGCAGTCACCTGGATATTTGTTTTTGTAGGTTGCATGTCAGGCATTTGATATGATTGGTGAAAGGAACGGACAGCAGCATCGTCATGATTATACCGTACTTATCAAGACTCTTTGTCACTCTGGACAATATATCAGGTACTGTATTTTTAGGCGAGTTCTTTGGTGTTAAGTCGTATTTCCAGGATTAAAGAACCTTTCTGGATGTAAAGTAACCACAAACCTTGTTTGCTTGGTTCAAGGCTATTTTGGAACTTTTATAGCCAAAAAACAGAGAATCCTTCTGTACTTTTCTATCATTTACATGTAGGATTGACTGCAAACTTCCATACTAATACATTAATGAAACACAAAAAGTATCTGTGATTGGCTAATAAGGGTATTTGTCAATTGGAGACACTTCTGAAGTCACTTCCCAGATGACAGGCATGTATTCAAAGTGTGCACTGTTTATATATATGTCAGATTTTTTGAGTTACTGGGAATAAGCATTTGACCATATTGCTTTTAAAATATAAATTAACACATTCATTTTATATCCAGAGCTTATGAGATGCTTGATGTAATGAAAAGGAACAACCACATGCCAACATATGAAGTCTTTCTGGATTTGGTCCAGGCCTCGGCTAAAGATCCTGACTGGTAATGTGTTTTGTATTGTTTGCTCCTGTTTCTAATGATTGTACAACTGAGAACTATTTGACAAGCACTCACCTGGTTTCATCTGATTTTGGTCATGGTTATTTTGACTTCAGTCAATGAAATTGATTGGCTAAGAATGTGGCTGTGAAGCTACAATCTTGGTCAGAAAAACCCTCCAAAAAACCACTTCCCCCCCTGAATCAGTGATGAATTTGTGCTAAAACCTAAAATGTGCCATTTTTTCCATCATTAAAGTGGGGTAAGGGTGACCTTAATTTTTCATTTCAGTTGACCAAGATTGTAGCGTATGAAGTGAAATATACCAAAACTAGAAGTTACTTGGGAAGGTGGTTATTTGTTCAGACTCGTCATCCACACTATGCTGTTATAGATGATAGTCTGGCAGCTCATACAGAAGTACCAACACATTTACCTCTTGCTACTCAGGTTGTTAACCTTAAATTCACTATCTTAATGTATTCACCCATCATGGGAGATGTTACCATAAATTTAACAAGAACAAGTTTGATTTTCTCTGAACAGGGCTTTTAATCTTTTGGGTGAAATCAAGCAGTCAGGATTGTTCAAGTCAGGGTAAGAATTCATTGCTTTTGTTTTGCTTCACCTGACTGCAGTTAAAGTTTTAGGCATCATCCTTAAGTTCTGAGTTCTTCGATGCCTTTCCCACTGTTTGCTCAGTAGGCAAGGCAGTATTGCCCCAAAAGAAGTCTTTTCTTGTGTGGTGTTTTTCCTGTTTCTGACCCAAAGCAATTAAATGTGAACTGAGCACTACAGAGAGAAATAGCGATAGTGATGCAAAAAGAGCATCAGATTCCAATCAGTGTCTGGATGCATTGTTGGAGCCTAGTTTGGTTTTGGCACTAATAATTATTATGTCTGGCATTGGAAGAACTGAAATTGGTTTTTCACTCTGCAAACATTTAATCATGGCTGTGATGTACTGTGAATGTTTCTTAACAGGATCTGCAGTGATTTGATACTTCTTGGCTGTAACAGTGGTGAACACTTTGTTGAGAGGACTTGGTTTCTCTTTCAGGTATAGTTAGCTTTGTCATTCTAGAATTAACTCTTTTAGTAGGTTGCTGGATTTGTTCCTCAGAACTCTAAGGCTCAGAACTCTGATGTGTGTAATTTCCTTTTGCATAGGTATTTATCAGTTTGTTGTCTTTGTGTTCACAGGAAGCCTTACAAAGCCAAGTTCAGCTTTCAGCAGCTGCTTTTCAAACTATGCTCTTGTAAGAGATTTTAGTGGTATTTTGTTTGTGGCGAGTTGTGAAATTATTTAGGGTTGATGCACACATGTGTTAGTTGGCCAGAGATGGCATAGCTTATAAAGCAAACCTTTCTCTGTATGTGTTGAGTGCTAACCCCGTTTAAGAGATGCCCAAAATTGAAACTAAAAAGATCCATAGCCAAGACGTGACTGAGTTTGGAAAGTGACTTGGATTGCGTCTTAATTGTGTCTGGAAAATATTTGGAACAAAGGAACCTGTAGTGTTGTGAATAAATCTACATGCATGGAATGTTAAGAGCCAATCACGTTAAAGGAATTAAAATATAAAACTTTAAGGTAAAAAGCTGTTAAAATCGAGTCTTAACGTTTTTGATCGAAAATGTTGAGACTCAATTTTATCAGCTTTTCACCTTAAAGTTTTATATTTTACTTTTATCGGCAAAATGTATATATGTAAAAGGAATTGTTTTGGTAGTTATACAAATAGGCATAATGTTCGAGCAGTGTGTGTCGAAACCAAGATGTAACGGTCGATTCGAGTATATTAAAGTACGAGTTATTTTATTCACCAAGACTCTACAGAACCTGCCAAGACAGCTACACATGTAATGCAATAATAGTTATGTTTGACATCTGTTAGGTTTTGTCAGTAGCCAAGTGGCTAGTAATCTTTAAAATCTCTTATTTTGTGGAACACAAGAATGCAAATTTTTTGAAAACTTAGTGAATGTTATGTACAGATTAGTACAAGTTTGTGTTCATTGTGTTTAATTAAATTAATACCTGAAGTTTTCCACTACTCTTGGGCACTGAACTAGTGTAGATGTCAAAATGTGCCATTTATTCAGTGCTTCATGTTTGGCTGGGTTTAATTCATGAATGTGGTTTATTTTACAGGACCTTGTCACAAAGAAATAACTGGGAGAAGATAATGTCAGTGATAGCAGTCTACCCTGAAGCAGTACCGATTGAGATCTTAAACACTGCTATCTTGACCGCATCTCAGAAAGCTGATTGGGTTGAAATTATAATTGAACTGCTTGCCACGGCTCCAGCACAAAAATTAACTGAACTTGGACCTAATGTGAGATTTGTGTAGTACTATATAGTGCATATTGTAAGGATACTTGGCTCAACTAAACCTGCCTTCAGATATTTTGCCAGGAAGCTCAGACATCACTCACTTTGTGGAACATAGCAACTTAAGTGCTCCATTGTGAGAGGTCATTGTGATATGTTATGAGAATAAATTTGTTTGTCAAATCAAATGGGCTAACTAATACAAATATTCTGTTTAGGTGTGGAACTCATTTCTGTCCAGCTGCTGTGTGGAACATGCTAGCAACTTGTTGTATACTCAAAAGATCTATTCTTTGATGCAACAGAATGGAATACCGTTGGA